>NW_027186457.1:13220002-13233905 GCF_028583685.1 Petaurus breviceps papuanus | reverse complement strand
AGAGGAAGGGAGGGAGGAAGGAAGGAAGGAAGGAAGGAAGGAAGGAAGGAAGGAAGGAAGGAAGGAAGGAAGGAAGGAAGGAAGGAAGGAAAGAAGATAGGAATATAATCTGGATGCTAAATATGGAAACAGGGCTTTGACATTTAGCATATTTTGAAAATTATTAAATCAACCCCAGCAAACATCATATTCATTAATTTAAATTAGGGATCTTAGATGCTGTAAAGAGTGGGTACTATTGTATACATACACATGTTTTCAGCATTTTCCCTGTATTGGTTTTGTGTCAATTGGAAGCATGGCTTCTACATTATTGAACCTGAGTTAATAAACATCTCTCTTTCTATTTACAGGAATCCATTCATTGTTATACAAGTGTTGACAAAAAAACAAGGTAGGTAGTGTAGGGTAAGTGTAGGGTAATATTTAAGTGATGATGCAGAAGAAACAAGTTGCCACTGTGGCAGATGAAAGATAACCATTCATCTCAACAGGCAATACTCAAGAGATTTAATTAAAACAAGATCATAAACAGCATCACAGATTAAACTTCAGGGTCAATGAAACCTTTAATACAGGGAGATTTTTCCCTTTGGGAGCCATTATATGATACCAACACATTACATCAAAACAATGTCTTCTGTGAATAGGGGGCATCTGATGCATTTTCCCATTAAAAACCCTGAACTCTTGAAGCTTAACTGATTGAAATTGTTGTCATGGCTGAAAGTATTCCTGAGACGCTCTTGAAAGAGAAGTAATACTACATCCGTGGATCAAGGAGAGACAGTGGGAAATAAGAGAGGAATGGGGGAAAGGATAGAACCAAAAGACAGTCCCTACTTACAAGGAACTTGCATTCTAATGAAAGAACACAACTCAGGAAGGGGAGCTGAAAGGCAGGAGGAGGGGAGTGAAAAGAAGGTATTCCCCTCTTCCCCACTAGGAGCATGGTTTGAAGTTCAGGAAGTCAAGAACATGATTAGAAGGGTAATAAGGGTAGGTTGGCCTGGACCCCTTCACAAAATAGAGGTTCCAGGAGGAACTCACCAATGGAAAACATTGGTCAGGACTTGCAAAGGGAAATTAGAGAATGAGCAGACTGCAGGTGCTGAGTGAATTCCCAGAATGTCACAGGAGTAGAGGCATGGTTTTGAAGTTCAGAAAGAGAGGAACAAGGTTGAGAGGTGAATGAAGGCAGGATAGCCTGGTCCACTTCACAAAATAGAGACTCCAGTGAGAACAGTATTGCATATGTAAATTGGTAAATAATATGATTATTTAAAGTGCCTGGTACATAATGTTGCTGTTGTTCAGTCATTTTTTCAGTCAAGTCTGACTCTTCATGACCCCATTTAGTGTTTTCTTAGTAAAGATACTAGAGTAGTTTATTTCCTTCTCCAATTCATTTGACAGATGAGGAAACTGAGGCAAATTGGATTAAGTGACTTGTCTAAGGACACATAGCTAATGAGTGTCTGAGGTCAGATTTGAATATAGGAAAATGAGTCTTCCTGACTCCATTCCTGGCACTCCATCCACTCTTAATAAATGCTTTTCCTATTGAGGGAATGCCCATCATCTGGGGAATGGCTGAACAAGTTGTGGTATATGATTGTAATGAACTATTATTCTACTATAAGAAATATAGGATGCTCTCAGAAAAACCTAGAAAGATTCACATGAAGTGAGCAGAGCCAAGAGAAGAGCGTATACAATAATAGCAATGTTGTAGAATGACCAGCTTGGAATGACAGCTCTTCTCAGCAATACAATGGTCCAAGACAATTCCTAAGGACATAAGATGAAGCCTTCCATCTCCAGAGAAAGAAATAATGAAGTCTGAATACAGATTGAAGCATTTTTTAAACTATTTTTCTTGTTTTTTTTGTTTGTATTTTCTTTCACAACATGATTAATACGGAAATATTTTTGCATGACTGCACATATATATATAACCTATGGCTTGCCTTCTCAATGATGTGAGAAGGGAAGAAGGGAGGATTTGGAATTCAAAGTATTAAGAAATGAATGCTAAAAATTATTCTTACATGTAATTGGGGGAAAATAACATATTAAATAATTTTTAAAATAATTTTTTTTTCTTTCCTTTATCCCTCTGCCAAGAGGTGAAAGTTAAGTTTCATAATCAGTTTTTGGAAGTCGCAATTGTTTGATACTTTGGTCAGAGTTAAAAGCTCTTTCAACATTGTTTCTCCATACATTATTATCATGGTCCTAATGTAAACTGTTGTCTTGGTTTTGCTCATTTCACTCCATAGAAGTTCATACAGGTACTCCCAGGTTTTTCTCTAAATCCATCATAGTATTTGTTTTTATGGGGGAAAAAAATTCTCTTACAACCATGTCACAATTTGTTCAGCCATTTCCCAAATCAAGGGCACTCCCTTAGTTTCTAGTTCTTTGCTACAACAAAAACTGCTGCTATAAATATTCTTGTACATGTGCTTTCTTTTCCCTCTGTCCTTGATCTTCTTAGGGGTATTATCTCTCTAATAGTACTCTCACTGTCACAAGATACATCTAGTCTGGTGATGTTTGGGAAATAGTCCCCAATCGTTTTCCAGAATGTTTGAACCAAGTCACAACTCTGCCAACAGTGGCCTAGTTCTCTTGCCATCCGATAACTGTTTTCCTCTTTTGTCTGCTTTGCCAGCCTTATGTAGATATGAAGTAGGACAGTTTGTATTTCTCTAATTATTGGTGATTTGGACATTTTTTCATATTGTTGTTGATAACTTTCGTTCTTCATTTGGGAATTGTCTGTTCCTTGACTGCTTATCTATCAGGGAATGTTTCTTGGTTTTATATGTTTGTATCAATTCTTTGTAGACCTTAGATACTGGACCTTTGTGAGGGCAATATGAGGTAAAGATCCCTGGCCCCATGGTTTCCCTTCTGATTCAAATTGCATTTAATTCTCTTATGCAGAAGCTTTTCAACATTATATAATTCAAATCTCCTGTGCCTTATTTTAGGGTCATTGCTGCCCCTTGTTTAGGTCAGAAGCCTCCCCCTAGCCAGTTATGGAAGGTATTTCTAATTTTTTTATGCTATCATTTATCACCGAGGTACACAAACATCTGAACTTCATTGTAGCATATGGCACAAGATGTAGGTCTAAACTTAATTTCTCTGACCTCTAGTTTTGGTCAAACCCCAGAAGAGAGTGTCCTTTGACTTACTTGAATACCGTGCTACCACACTGGATTGCTTATGGTGTCAAAGTTCGTGTAAGAATCTAGCTGGAATGAAAAGGCTCCTCTGTGCTTCCGGTCCAGCTGAGTTGCTTCTCGGGGCTTTTTCTTGAGTGAAAACCCTGAATTTAATGGGAAGTTGAGGAGCCCTATCCCTCCCTTCACACGCCCCACCTCTCCGGCCTGGGGGGAGAGGGGGGCCTGCCCCCTGGCCTCAGTCCTGCGGCCCTGGCTTGCTCCATGTCCTGTGGGCTCAGTCAGTCTCCTGGGTCCGTCTCTCTGTGTATCTCCTGCAGGATGGGGAGGAGGGAAGTTGGGACATGTGGGACTTGCACTGCCGACGATGTGGTTTTTCTCCCTTCCTCTTGCTTCCCCCTCGTTTCCCAGGCTCCTTCCAACCTCACCTTCGGGCGTATTCATACAGCGCCTGCTTCCTCTCCTGCAGGCTCTCCTGACGGGCCCAAGAAGACTTGGCAAACAGAGCTGCAGGCTGAGGGATCACGGGGTCAGAGCTGGTGGACTTGGAAACAGGAGTTGTGGGAAAGGGCCCAGAAGGTAGAAGGGTCTGGGACCCCTCAGCAACATCCTCAGGCACAAAGGCTACAGCTCCCTCCAGCAGATTAGTGATAGTTGTGTCTACACAGCCAGTTCGGGCCAGGTCTCTCTGGATGACTCCAATTGGCACATGGGATAAAACCTCTTTGACTCTTTGAGAAAGAGCTGCCAGCTGCCGGCCAGGGGAGGGGCCAGGTGTAGAAGGGGGAGAAGGCCGGGCTGACTGGGGGAGAGGTCTTGGGTGTGGCTGCCGTTTCATGTGTTCCGCTTTATCTGCAGGTGTGAGTCGAGTTCCTCTCTGGCCCAGCTCCCTGGCCACCAACTGCGGGACACGGAGGGCAAATGCCTCACTGCCTTCCCCTGGCTGTTGATGGGCAGGACGTAGCCATCTTACTTGATACACTATGAAAGGGACGAAAAGTAACCAGAGCAGCTCCGAGACCCAGGAGGCATCGGACACTGTCACAGAGACCAAGGGCCTCTGGACCAGAAGGGCAAGTGGTTGAACTATATCCTGGATAGAAAATGGCCAGGAACTAAATCTCATGAGCCCCTCCCGGCCATTGGTCGCCTCTTCTAAAGGGAACAGCCAACAAGGGGGCAGGTGGGTTTCCCCTCGAAGAACAGAGTCTTTTCAACGATTCCACCAACTCCCCGCTGCCATCCATCTCCACATAACCCCGAGACCAGCACATGAAGCCAGGGGGGCTGTTGATGAGAGGGGTGCTACAGCTGGTGAGGAGGTTGACCATGTTGTGGTCAAAGGGTGTCACGTGACTGGAAATAAAGACCCAGACGCTGGGATCGCGGAGCCGGGGAGCCCCCTGTCGGACCACAAACCCCAGCACCGCACACATGGCCTGGACCACGAACCTGCGGAGGACGCTGTCTGGCAGCGCGCAACTGACGAGGAGCCGGTGTGAATCAAAGAGCCTCTCCGGGCCCGGGGCCGGCGAAGGCTCCATCGCCACCGCCGCCTCCAGGCCGCCCAGACCCTGTCGCCACGATAATCCCCGGCCGGCAGCGCGGGCTCCTGGGAAGGTTAGGGCCAGGCCCTTGGGCGCCAGGCCTCGGGGCTGGTGGGCCCAGAACTCCCCTTCTCGGTGCTTTTTCAAATGCAACAAGAAAAATCATAACCAACATTTATTTTGAAAATAAATTTTTTCTTGCTGTCTTCCATTTCCTATGTCATAATTATCCCAATTATACCTTTCTCTCACCTTTCCAGAGAGCCACCGCCTACAACAAACAGTATTTTTAGAGAGGAAAAAAAATCGGCCCAACTGAACAATACGTTGTCAAAATTGCAAAAACATGCGCAATATGTAACACCTGTGAACCACCCACCTCTACAAAGTGTTGGGTTGAAGGTGGCCTCTTACATCTCTTCATCTGATTCACGCTTAACCTTATGGTTTTGTTCCATTTACTTCGGTTTTGGTTTTGGTTTATCATTCATTGTTCTCTCCATTTACATTCTTGCAGTTACCATTTATAGTTTTCTTGGTTCAGCTTACTTCATTCTACATGAGTTCATATAGATCTTTCCATGTTTGTCTATAGTCATCACTCACATCTCACAGAACAGTAATATTCCATTATATTCCTGCATAACAATTTGTTTGGCCATTACCCAAATGATGGGTTATCTACTTTGTTTCCAATTCTTAGCTATAACAAAAAGTGTCCTATAAATATTTTGGAGAATATGGGGGCTTCCTTCTTATCAATGGGATCCTTGAGGTTATAAGCTCAGTAATCAAGTCTCTGGTTCAAAGGATTTAAATTGCTTTATTTGCATAATTCCAAATTACTCTCAAAAATGGTTGTATCACTTGACAATTCTACCAACAATGTATTTATAGGTCTATCATTCCATAAAGCTTCCAACACTGAATACTGCCAATTTGTTAACAAGATAAAAGTAAGAGAGAAAAGAAGATCTAATAAGCAAAACTCCAAAAGGAAAGGGGTAACAAATGAGAGGAGGGGATCAAGGATGAAGGGAAGAGAGTCAGTGGGAACCAGACCACCCTAAAAATAAAGGGCAAAGTGACTGAAGGAATATACCATAATTTTACATTGTGGGGGAAGGGGAAAGCAGCAAAGGAAAAAAAAAATCTTAACTAAAAAAAAAAAACTATTAGAGACTGATGGAGGAAAACAAAAATCTAACTCTCATAACTTTTTCCTTTTGCTTTTTTTTTTTTTGGATGGGGGAAGATAGGGCAATTGGGGTTAAGTGACTTGCCCATGGTCACACAGCTAGTTTTTTGTGTTAAGTGTCTGAGGCCAGATTTGAACTCAGGCCCTCCTGACTCCAGGGCCAATGCTCTATTCACTGTGCCACCTAGCTGCCCCTAACTCTCATAACTTTAAATGTGAATGGATTAAGCAATCCAATAAAATGAAAAAGAATAATAGATGAGATAAAAAGAAATTTGTTGCTTAAAAGAAACATTTAAAAAAGCAAAGACATACATAAAATGAAACTAAGAGGATGGGAAAAAATTTACTATGAATCAATTGAATCCCAAAAAGCAGGAATGACAGTCATGCTGACAAAGTAAATACAAAAATTTTAAAAAGGGGATAATAAATAAGAAACTATACTATGCTAAATAGAACCATTTACAAAAACAATAAACTCATATGCTTCAAATCTCTTAGCATCCAAATTCACTAAGTAAACATCTGAGGCACAAGAAGACATAGATAGGAAAACAAAAGTGAAAGGAGACTTTAATATCTTTCTCCCCATTTTGAATAAATCTAACAGAAAGATAAACAAAAGGGAAGTTATGGAGATAAACAAATTTTTGGAGAAAATAGAGTTAAAAGACTTATGGCATCTTCTAAATGGGACAGCAAAAGAATATGCATATTTCTCAACACCACATGAAACAATTTAAAAATTGACCTTGTCCACTAGAGTCTAGAGATATTGCAAACAAGTGTAAAAAGGCATAAATAGTTTGTAATTCTTTACAAACCACAATGAAAATAATAATTATTTTAAGGAACACAAATAAAAGGTACAGCCCCAAATAAAGCCTTAACAATGAAATCCTAAGTAATGAACGGATCAAAGAATAATTATGTAAAAGAAAATTATAATCATGAAACAACATGCCAAAATTTCTGGGATGCAGCTAAAGCAGTCCTCAGGGTAAAAATCATATCTTTACAAACACATTGACAAAACAGAAAAAGTGGATTAACAGCTTGAACTTTTAATCTTAAAATAAGCACAGAAGTGGAGATATTAAAAATTAGAGGAGAAAAAGATAAAACAAAAACAAAACAGAAATGAAAACCCAGAAATTATCATATTGAAATTAAAAGCTGGCTCTTTGGAAAGACTAATAAAATTGATGAACCTTTAGTTAATATGATTAAAAAGAAGAGACTAGAAAATCAAATTAATAAAATAACAATGACCAAGGTGAAATCCCAGCAAAATTAGAAATAAAAAAGATTATGCAGTTTCATGCTAACAAAATGAGAACCCCCCAAAAGTAAAGGAATACTTTCAAGAATATTTAAAAAATCCAACAACTAACCTATCGGAAGACCAGATAGCATTCCAAAATAAAAAGGAAATGGATCTAGGTATAAAGGACCTACAAAGACAAAACTCCTGACCTTGGGCAAGTCGCTTAACCCCAGCTGCCCTCCAAAAAGCAAAAAAGAAAAGAAAAGAAAAGAAAAAACTCCTGGTCCTGGTGCATTCACAAAAGAATTCTATCAGAGGCAAGATTCAAATTCAAGTTTTCCTGGTTCTGGGTCCATAACTCCATCCACTGAATCTTTTTGCTGACATCTATATAGTATTCTATGATTTGCAAAGCCTTTGATGCCAATTATTTTTTTTTGGTCCTCACAATAGCATACCCCTGTGAAGTAGGAAGAAGGTAGCATAAATATCACTCCTACTTTAAGGTTAAATGTGGCTAGAGATTAAGTGATTCATTCAGGGTAACAAAGTACAAAAACCAAGATTCAATCCTAGGTTTTCTGACACCAGGTCTCCAAGCTATACCCAGATCCTAGAGATGACTAAGAAGAAATAGAAAGAAAAAAGGAAGAGTCCACACCTCATATTTACTTTTCCTTTGCTTCTGAATCCAATATGGATTAAACCTTGCTATGCTTCAAGGCCTAGTTCAAGTTTTACCTTATCTTGAAAGCTATAGCGATAATTTAAAATCTTCCCCTTTTATAAAGTGTAAGGGCAGATTTTGCTAAGCTTCTTCCTTTCATTCCCTCTTGCTCTGGCTGAAAGTTGTCAAAACCTAAGATGTATCGATTAGCTTTTTGGATTTTGTTTTCTCTTCTTTTTTTTTAAAAATTCATTATTATAAAGAATGGCTCATTTGGAGGCAGAAAAGGCATATAGTAGGACATTTTGTTTATATAAAACAGAAGATACCAATTTTAACCATCTATTTAAAAAGAACACAATGTCTGCTTATGAACTTTGATTCTAGATATTTTTTTGTCTGCAGAATGGAACTATGAATTTCATTACACACCAGATTCCCTTAAGCCTTAACATCACTGCCTTGAATTATCTTAAGCAACACCTGAGGGTGGAAGGTGCCTAAGGACCAATACAGTCCTGGCACAGTCTTGATACCTACTTGGAGTAGAATGGTTTCCTGTTGTTGACATAACTAAAAGGGATATGAGATTCCACAATCCTGCCTTAGGCTGCCTAGGCCAGCCCCAACCCAGGAAGGCCTTATCTCCTGGCTTGGTTCCCTTTAATTTAAACCTGTTTACTTACATATTTATCTTCTCTGATTTTTCTTATTCATTCCTCTTACATGGCACTTACTGTAGTGAAAAGTCTGTGATTTTTCTTAGCACTTAAGTCCCTCTGTCAACACATCATAACTCGGTGAGTCAGTCAATATACATTTATATTAGCACTGACTATGTGCCAGGCATGGAGCTGTACTAAATGCTGAGGATACAAAAAAACAGCAAAATGCAGTCAGTGCTCTCAAGGAGAGTACATTCTAATGGGGGAGAAAATATTTCAATAACTACATAATACAAGGTATGTACAGAGCAGATGGAAAGTAATTCAAAAGGGGAAGAAGGCATTAGCAGCTGGAGGGAGGGGGAACCAGGAAAGGCTGCCTACAGAAGGAGGAATTTGAGCTCAATCTTAAAAGAAGTCAAGAAAATTAAGAGGCAGATTTGACACGTCTCTTATCTCCCTGGTTTCCTTAAGTCCCAACTAAAATTCCACCTTCTACATGAATCCTGCCCCAACCCCTCTTAATTCTCATATCTGTCCTCTGTTAATTATTTTCTATTTGTCCTGGATATAGCTCATGTGGTACACATTTATTTTCATGTTGTCTCCTTCATTAAATTCCAACCTCATCGAAGATAAGGGCTAGCTTTTGCCTCTTTTTATATCCCCAGTGCCTGGCACAGAGTAGGAGATTAATACATACTTACTGAATGAATAGCAGAACATTCCAGGTGTGGAGGCCAGTCAGTGCAAAGGCATGGGCAAAAGAAATCATTCTATTCTAGGTGAGTGTAGCTAGATTGTGAAAGCATTGGGAAGATTAAGGTGTAATAAGTCTGGAAAGGTAGGAAAGGGCAGGGTTAGGAAATTTTTTATTAAAACTTAATATTTTTCTTATACACAATTTTAAATATCAAAGTCAATTAACCATATGTTTATTGCTATTTATGTTTTGAAATTATTTTCTATTTCTAATGGGGGGGTATTCTGGGAAGATGGTGGAGTAGGTCAGAAATTTCCAGGCTCTCCAGATTTTCTCTGCAAACAAGCACCCCAAAATGAATGTAGAACAACAAAAATAAAGGGGTAAAGCAGTTATCCTCCTAAGATAACTTGAGAGGACCTCAGAGAAGATTAGACCTCTAGGAGCTGAGATTGGGCATGAGAGAAAATGAAGATAGTTTTACACAAGGCACTGGGGGAATTGGAGTTGGAGGTGCTGTGTAGGCTACAAGACATTTCACCTCATGAACAAATCACCTCACAATCTTTCACCTAAAGGACAGCAGGTGCTGAGTGAAGGACCCTTACCTCCACCCTGCTGTTTCTGGAAATCAGACATGGAGGTGCTGACTGGAGGTGATCCTGGGCTGTGGCTATGGGTGAGGAGGAACAAGCACATGCCCAGTGAATGTGAAACACTGCAGGGAGCAAGAATATTTTCAGGATATGTGGGAGCTCTAACCGTGACTCAGGAAAGGAGAGGAATCCCTGAGGTTGAACCCCTGGAGAGAATTCAGAAAATAACAGTAAGGAGAACCTAAGGGTTAGGGTAACATTACCCACAACTCAGGATTAAAACCTTATTATAATAATAAACTGCTAAAAATAAAACAAAAGAAAAAATGAGTAAACAAAAGAAAAAACCATAGATTGCCACTCTGGGGTGAAAGAAAATCTGGGTTCCTATTCAGAAAAAGACAGTGAGGCAAAAAAGCCACTCCTACTCTAAAGAGTAACATCAAATGGTCACATGCCCAAAAAGAGTTCTTGAAGAACTTAAAAGGGAATTAAAAAATAAAATAAGAGAGATTGAGGAAAAATTAGGGAAAAAAAAGCAATACAAGAAGATTATGGAAAAAAATGTTAACCAATTGGAAAAAAAGATCCAAAATCTTAAGGAAGCTTGAAAACTAGAATTGGGCAAGATGAATTGAATGACAGACATTATAAGACACAAAGAAATAATAAAACTAGAAAAAATAGAAGAGAATCTGAAACATCTCATTAGAAAAACAACTGATTTGGAGAACAGATGGAGGAGTGACAATATAAGAATTATCAGATTACCTGAAAGTTATGATAAAAAAAAAAGAACATGGATACAATATTACAAGAAATTATTAAGGAAAATTGCTGTGAAGTTCCAGAACAAGAAGATAAAGTAGAAATAGAAAAAATCTGCCATTCACCATCTGAAAGTGATCCCAGGAGGAAAATTATAGGAATGTCATAGCCAACTTTCAAAACTGCTCAGTTAAGGAGAAAATATTGCAAGCAACAAGGAAAGTGGCATATAATCCTGAATAAAAAAAAGACATTTGTTGAATTGAAAGACTTTAGGGTGTGTGTAATAAAAAGACTAGAACTCAATGGAAAATTTTTTTTATTATTTTAAAGTGTTTTTTTTATGTTTGAAGGGCAATTGGGATCAAGTGACTTGCCCAAGGTCACAAAGCTAGTAAGTGTTAAGTGTCTGAGGCCAGATTTGAACTCAGGTCCTCCTGACTCCAGGGCCGGTACGCTATTCACTGTGCCACCTAGCCATCCCTCAATGGAAAATTTGATAGAAAAGATCCAGAAGAAATATAATGAAAGCATTAAAGACTAATTATAAGGCACTCATTAAAGTTAAACTGTTTACTTATTTTATATATGTATATACTATATATACATATATATAAATGTTACTAGTATTTTTAAAATTGTCATTACTAAGGTAGTTTGAAAGAAAGGCTGGGAATGAGTTGTGTATGGTAGAGTAATTCTAGAAAAAAAATTGGGTAGGAAAAGGTAAAAGGAAACAATTTATTATAAAAATGGGACATGAAAGGAAGAACTAATACAGAGGAAGCAGGTTGGTGTGGAGGACTGGTAATGTTGCAAATTTACTTTCATCTGGTTTGAAGAGGAAACAGCAGGTACACCTACAAGGATGTAGAAGACTTCTGAACATGTAGAAAGATGAGAAAACTGGAGGATGGAGTGGGAAAGGGACTTCTGGAGGGGTGTGTGATTGAGACTGGGGGTAAGAGAGGAAATGGGGGGAAACTCTTGGGGGGGTGAGTGAACTGGGGGGTGGGAGGGTGGAGAGAAAAGATAAAGTAACATGGATAGGGTAAAAAGAGAGGATGAGAAAGAAAATAGTGAATAAAAATAAAATGGAGAGAAATTCACAAACAGTAATTACAACTTTGGATGTGAATGGGTTTATAGCAGCTCTCTTTGTGGTGGCAAAGAACTGGAAATTTCAGGGATTCCCATCAGTTGGGGAATGGCTGAACAAGTTGTGGTGTATGATTGTGATAGAATACTAATGCTATAAGAAATGATGAGTTCAGGGCAGCTAGGTGGCACAGTGAGCAGAGTGCCAGCCCCGGAGTCAGGAGGACCTGAGTTCGGATCTGGCCTCAGACACTTAACACACACACACACAAACCTAGCTGTGTGACCTTGGGCAAGTTACTTAACCCCAATTGCCCTCCAAAAAAAGCAAAAAAAGAAATAAAAAAAAAGAAATGATGAGTTCAATGATCTTAGAAAGGCATGGAAGGACTTATATGAAATGATGAAGAGTGAAGAGAGCAGAACCAAAAGAACATTGTATATAGCAACAGCAACATTGTTTTAAGAACTACTTAGAGCAACTAAGGCATTTTTACTATAATAAATACACAAATTAAAAATAAAGGACATATGAAGATACTATCTGCATCCAGAGAAAGAACTGACAGATATATACCTATTTGTGTCTAATGGTCGCCATCAGGGGGGAGGGAGGAAAGAAAAAAAATGGAAAGAAATTTATACGATAACTTTGTTGTATATTTGGAGGAACTAGCAAGTTGTACATGGTAGATTTGTAGTTTCATGTTTGATCACCCCTTTTTATTGTATGGTGTTATGTAAATCCTTGTTTGAATCCTTGAACTGAAAATAAATAGTTTTTTTTAAAAATTCTAAGCATGAGGAATATAAAGAAATTTGGATATACAGATGAATTGTTGTGAAAAAAAGATCATGAAGGAAAATGCTTATCCACATCCAGAGAAAGATCTGTGGAGTCTGAATACAGATTGAAGCACACTATTTTCTCTCTTTTCCTTTTCTTTCTCATGGTTTTCCCCTTTTTTCTGATTCCTTTTCACAAATTGACTAATATGGAAACATGATTGTACAAATATAAACTGTATCAGATTGTCTGCCATCTTGGGGAGGGGCGAAGGAAGGGAGAAAAAAAATTGAAACTCAAAATTTTATAAAAATGAATGTTGAAAACTATCTTTACATGTAATCGGAGAAAATAAAATACTGTTAAGTGGGGGGAAAAATTAAAAGCTAAACGAAACTAAAAAACTAAAAATTAGGATTCCAGGGAGGATAATTCCAGGTTGGATTCCAGGTTAAACTGACCAGTCAGAGACAGGGAATCTTCTAGGGTGAGAAAGCCAGAGTGGAAAGGGGAAACTAGTTAGTAGGTCAGAAGCAGTAGTCCAGGTGAGAGGTGAGGAGGACCTGACCTAGAACACTGTGGTTGTGTGGGTAAAAACAAATTTGCTTTGTGAGAAGTGATGGTAAAAATGATAAGACTTGGCAATGGACTGGTTAAGTAGGACAAATGAGACAGAAGAATCCAGGACGGTAGCTTGGGAGAATGGTGCCAACTTCAACAGCCACTGTTGTCCTTTCTTCTCAAAGAGGACCATGACATCAGGGAAGGGGACACCATGATAAGCAAGTGAACTGGATTTAAGTGAGGGAGGGCTGTGCAAAGTCACCAGCCTCACTCTCTCCTCCGGAGCCATCTGGGTCCAGTGGTGAAATATAGATCAGGATAAATGGAGATGGCCAAAGACCAAGGTCTTTAGCAGGTCTCAGATTGATTAAGGCTAGGTAAGAAATGAGATAGAGAATGGCCTCTTTCCCCAAGTCCAAAAAAAAAAAATCAATCAGGGAGGGGAAGACTGAGGATTTCTGGCCCAAACAATTACTATTTGCATTCACTCTGAGCCATTCAGGGCCCCAGCAATGACCAGGTGGGCCTGGCCTGGGACCCACTGCTGGAGCCAGCAGGGAGGAGAGGCCATGAACTCTGCTTTACCGTGTCTCCCCGATAATAAGACACTGTCTTATTAATTTTTTTGACAGAAAAACACCAGAGGGCTTATTTTCAGGGGAGGGCTTATTTTCAGGGGAGGGCTTATTTTAATGAACATTGACAGCAATTTTAAAAAACAGGTAAATGTGAACAAAAAAATGTACCTTTATTCAATAAGCAAATCACTGGGGAAGAACAGGATGACACTCACTGCTGCAGCTCTGATTGGATGCAGCTCGGGGCGCTGCGTTTCAGGGGGGGGGG
>NW_027186457.1:13151287-13219902 GCF_028583685.1 Petaurus breviceps papuanus | reverse complement strand
CTACAGTAGCAATCTCAATAGGGCTTATTTTCGGGGGAGGGCTTATTTTAGAGGAATCTTACACAGTAAGGGGAGGGCTTATTTTCGGGATAGGTCTTATTATTGGGGAAACACGGTAGTAGGAGAGGCATCCAGCTTCACCCATCCAAGAGAGGCTTAGGTGACTGCAGCCAGGCTTTCTGTGAGGTTCACTTGAGAAAATGGCTGTAAATCACCTTGCAAACCTTTAGATCACTACATAAATACTGTTTGTTGTTATCCTAAAGTATAATAATTATATATGAAATCATGTAATTATTCTACATTATATAATTATATAATCATATTTTATTACTATATCATAATTATATTATATAATCATGTTATATATTATAATAATTATTTTATAAATTTGATTATAATCATTATATCATATATTGCATAATTATATCATATATAATCATATTATATTGTATATATTATCCACAAGTTACCCGTCTGGCGATGACTTCATTTCTGGAGCCTTCCAGCGCCCTGAGCTCAGCTACTGGTCATAGGTTGTTCAATAACGTTTACATGGTTCATGGTTCCAATACAGGGGTGTGGTAGTAAATGTTTAACAACAGGGCTAGGGAGTGGGGGTGGGGGGAAGATGCATGCACACCGTTTTAAATTGAATCCGCATTCCTAACGCTTTCTTAATTCGAGACAACCAAAAGCCAATAAATCAGGCCCTGGGAGCCAATTTGCCCGCCAAGAGGAGATAAACGAACGGCCAGCAGCTAGGTGGCAGCTGGGGCATAGCTGGGCCTAGAGGCAGGCGCGTCATTTTCTAGCCGCGGCCTGCCTCAGTTTCCTCAGATGTAAAATGGGGGTCCCCACAGCACCCACGTGGCGGGGTGGTGGGGGAGGCTGCAGCGAGGTCGCACGGGTAACGCGCCAGGTGCTTCATCAGGGACTGTTGGCCTAATTGGGGCGAGGATGTGGCCGGGCCTCGTGTGGAGGCAGGACACCCAGGCCTCTCTCCAGAGGGCCGGTCCCCTCTCGGGCCGGACTCCTCCGCCTGCACGGTGGCCTTTCGGTAGCTCCACCGTCCGGCGGCCGAGGATGCGCCGGCGGACACGGGCGGCGCCCCTGCGGCTGGATTGGTCGGGGGTCCGTGACGTCAGGCTCCGGGCGGGGCTGGCCCCGCCCCCGCAGGCCTCTGGAGCTCCGCTAGGGCCGGCGGCAGTTGGGGTGCGGTTGGCGGTGAGCCGTCGGGCTGCGTTACTAGTTCCGGCCCTGCGATGTCGGTGCCGCCCCCCACCGCCGCCGCCGCCGCCGCTGCCGAGGCAGATGCCGAAGCCGATGCCGCGCAGAAGCTGGAGGAGGAGAGGGTTCGGCCAAGCCAGGGCCCTGGGCCGCCGGACCCGCCGGGGCCGGGCTACGTGCTGGGACTGGACTTGGGCAGCAGCGTGATCCGCTGCCACGTCTATGACCGGGCCGCTAGGATCCACGGCTCCAGCAGCCAGAAGGTGACCGGGGCCCGCGGGCCGGAGCGGGGAGGGGGGAGGCGCGCGGGGGCGGGGCCGGGAGTGACCGGGGCACCGTGCCCCTACAGGTGGGGAAGCCGCCCGGGAGCAGCCCGGAGTCACCCTGATGGGACCTCGCACCCGGGAGGCTGGGCAGGTCCCTCCCACCCCTACACGTGGGGCCAGATTAGAAATGAAGGGACCGTACTTGAGCAGCCCCGAGTCACAGATGGGACCGGGCACCTGGAGCAGGAGTGGAAAGCTGGGCAGACCCCCTCCCTCCTGCTTTCAGGTGGGGAAATTGAGGCCCTATTAGATATGAAGGGACTGGGGCGGCCAGGTGGCTCAGCGAGTAAGAGCACCGGCCCCAGCGGGATGACCTGGGGATCGAATCCGGGCTCAGATACTTAGCACCTACCCAGAAATAACTGGCCGTGTAACCTTAGCAAGTTACTTAACCCCAATTGCTTAAAAAAAAAAAAAAAAGATATGAAGGGACCATACCTGGAACAACCCAAGTCTTATTAATAGATTCCTAGACCGTGGAACTGGAATGGATCTGTAAGGGGAAACTGAGACCCAGATTGGTTATTATGAAAGGACCATACCAAGACCAAACCAAAATCACATTAATAGAATCCTAACGGAGCTGGAAGGGACTTCAGAGGCAGTGCAAACCCACTCCTCATTTTACAGATGAGGAAATTGATGCCCAGTGTAGATAAATGACAGCATTTGAACCTAGGTCCTCTAGTGTTCTTATCACTGTAGCACATTAGCTTCATTTCTTGGCTGTTTCTATTTATTTTATGGCCTCTCTTTGGATATTATTCAGAGGTTTTAAGTTTTTTTCCCATTCCTCTTCCAAGTAGAATAAGTTTGTATCAAGGTCACTCAGGCTGGAGAGAGCAGGCTCTATGTAAACAGTTCCAGATTGATTCCTCTGCCTGTTTTGTGTCAGCTGGGGGAATGGTGTCTGTTCAGGGGACCAGAGTCAGATTCTGCCCCATCACCTGAGCAAGTATTGACACAGGATCAGTTAGTTAGCAGCCCCAGGAGGACTGGGCACAACTTTTTCTCACCGCCCCCTCAGATTGACTGGTTTCTTAGCATGTTTTTATCATTTGAGATTTGGGTGCCATTTCTGTTTCTTAAGTCCTAATACCTGCCTTTTAAAAAAAATTTACAGATGCCTGTTTTTTTTAAACATTGCTGTCACCTTTCAGCGTTGCTTCCCAAGCAGACCCCTCCGTCCTAATGTGAATTTCTATGTCCTATGTTTATATATATATATATACACATAATTCATATATATATATAATGTCCTATAATGTGAATTTCTCAGGCGGTCCTGTGTTTTCTCTCGGTAGTTATTAGAAGTTTCTGCAGATTGACGGCTATGTATCTTTGCTATAATTTCATCTTTCTTTGGGTCTGATGAAAAGCCTCCTTTAATATTTGACTTATGACCCCATTTTTACCTTTTTTAGTTTTCCAGATTTCCAGTCTTTGCTTTTCATATTTGATAGTAGTAAGTAAATGACCACTTCAGACTTTACAGACAACTTGCCAAGATGGTATTTATTTGATAAATTGCTCTTGTATTTACTTTTATTCCCAAAACTAATTATATTGGCATTCTTTTAAATATTTCATTGCTTCTTGATGCTATTGAATGCTTTTTGAGAATTTAAATACATGCTTGTTTATTTCTTTTCATGTGACGAAAAAGTTCTAAGGATGATACCCATCAGTTAAGTAAGACTTCAGCCTCTAGACCTGCTCCCAAAAACATACATGTTCAATTTAGTTCCCCTTGTTCATAGAGACCCCATGAAGTTTTCCTTGTGTAGGTTTCCTGAATTTTAAAGACCCAATCAAGTTTCCATAATAGTGTTTCATCATCAAAACTTTTTTGGTTATGAATATTATCAAGGATTTGATTTTGCAGTACAGATTTTATTGATATCTTTGCAAAACAAGTTTTCTTACTATTCAAATGCAACAGCTAAATTTAGCTTAGTTTATAGTAAATATTAACTTAGAAGTAAAGTACCTTAGTATCCAGAAGGTGAGTGTTTACCTGTTCCTAATAAAATTCAACAGTCTCTTAAGCCTTTTTTTTTTTAAAGCAATTGGGATTAAGTAACTTGCTCAAGATTATGCAGCCAGGTGTTTCTGGGTGGGTGTTAAGTGTCTGAACCTAGATTCAATCCCCAGGTCCCGACACGTTGGTGCTCTTACTCGCTGTGCTACCTGGCCTCCCCTTAAGTCTTTAAGTAACTGTTTTAAGTAGTAGGGGAAAAAAGTTTATTTTGTGAGATCAAAAAAAGCTGCTTAATGAACTAGTAATTGAAAATTACCTTATAATTAACATATTGTAGTACCAACTATCCTGAATCGGCTAACTGAGGAGGGTTAGCATTGGAGTCCTCTACTTTTTCCCCCCTTCCCTGTGGAAGAACAAGTTAGAATAGGTTTTTGATTAATGTTTCTGTTTGCAGTTTGATTCCAGTAAGAGGGGAGAAGAACGACAGTTAGTTATGTACAGAGAAATATATCCTGGGCTTCTCACCCTGCCCAACAGCTGTGCATTCTGTTTGTCATATTAGATGAGAATGGAGCACTAGTGAGGCCAACTGGGTAACTGGTGGCCACGTTTGGGAAAGCAGCTCAAAACAAATGGCCTGCTGGCCCTGTGCCTGGCATAGAGCAGTAGAGCAGGCATTTAATACTTGCTGATTGCTTGATTGTTACAGTTCATTCACGTGCTCATCTCTACATATGAAGGAACCAGATTCCCTTAATTCTTTTTTTTTCTTTTGTTAAAATCTTATTTAATATTTCATTTTTCCCAATTACATGTAAAAACAATTTTAACATTCTATTTTTCCCCAAATTTTGAGTTCCAAATTCTCTCCCTACCTTCCCACATTGAGAAGGCAAGCAATAGTCATGCTTAACACATTTCCACATAAGCCATTCTGTGAAAGAAAACAGACCAAAAAGTTCCAAGAAAAATAAAGGAAAAGTATCTTTTGATCAGCATTTGGGCTCAACCATTCTTTCTCTGGAGATGGACAGCATCTTTCATCCTAAG
Source organism: Petaurus breviceps papuanus (assembly GCF_028583685.1). Classification (NCBI taxonomy): domain Eukaryota; kingdom Metazoa; phylum Chordata; class Mammalia; order Diprotodontia; family Petauridae; genus Petaurus; species Petaurus breviceps. The sequence goes on along the minus strand of NW_027186457.1, from coordinate 13,215,312 downwards.
TTATATTGCTGAGAATAGCTAAGTTATTCATAGTAGATCATCATACACTGTTGCTGTTATTGTTTACAGTGTTCTTTCTCCTGGTTCTGTTCATTTCACTTTTGTGTTTTCTAACAGCATCTTGACCATAATTTCTTAAAGCACAATAGTATTACATCGCAATCATAAACAACTTGTTCAGCCATTCCCCAATTGATGGACATCCCCTTAGTTTCCAATTCTTTGCCACTACCTAGAGAGCTGCCAAATATTTTTGTACACACAGGTCCTTTTCCTTTTTGTTTTTATCTCTTTGGGATACAGACCTAGTAGTGGTATTGCTTGGTCAAAGGGTATGTATGGTTTTCTAGCCCTTTGGGCATAGTTGCAAATTGCTCAAATGATTGAATTTGTATATAACATCACCAGCAGTACATTAGTGGTTTAATTTTTCCACATTTCCTCTGGCATTTTTCATTTTCCTTTTTTGTCACATGAGCCAATCTTGCAGATGTGAGGTAGTAGCTCAGAGTTGTTTTAATTTGCATTTCTCTCATCAATAGTGATTTAGAGCATGTTTTTATGTAACTGTAGATAACTGATTACTTTGTCTGAAGACTGCCTGTTCATTTCCTTTGACCATTTATCAGTTGAGGAATGGCTCATGTTCCTATAAACTTGACTCAGTTTTCTATGTTTGAGGAATGAAGTCTTTATCAGAGAAATTGACTGTAAAATTTTTTTTCACAGTAATGATTACCTACTATATATTTTCCTCCAGTAGCCTACTCTTTCTCTCCTTTTTACCCTGTCCATTCTCAAAAGTGTTTTACTTATGACTTTTGCCTCTCCCAAACTGCCCTCCCTTCTATGAACTCCCTCCCCACTTCTCTTATCCCTTCCCTTCCCACTTTCCTGTCTGACAAGATAGATTTCTACACCCAACTCAATGCATATATTATTCCCTTTGAGCCAGTTCCAATGAGAGGTCCGTGTGCTTCCCTTCCCATTCCCCCCTTTCCCCTCCACTGTAAAATCTCTTTTCAGGCATCTTTTATGTCACATAATTTCCTATTCTACTTCTCTCTTTCCCCTTCTCCTAGCATTCTTCTTTCTCATCCCTTAATTTTATTTTTTTTAGATAATCATACCATCACATTCCATTCACACCTCTGCTTTCTGTCTATATATACTCCTAACTGCCCTAGTAATGAGAAAGTCCTTAGGAGTTATAACTATTATCATTTTCCCATGTAGGAATATAAATAGTTTAACCTTCTCTAATCCCTAATGATTTCTTTTTCCTTTTTATGCTTCTTTTGCATCTTGTATTTGAAAGTCAGATTTTCTATTCACCTCTGGTCTTTTCATCAAGAATGCTTGAAAATCCTCTATTTCATTAAACCTTCATTTTTTCCCCCTGAAGTATTATATTCAGTTTCGCTGGGTAGATAATTCTGGGTTATAATCTTAGCTGTTTTGCCCTCCAGAGTATTATTATATTCTAAGCCCTCTGATCCTTTAATATAGAAGCTGCTAAATCTTGTGTTATTTTGACTCTGGCTCCATGATACTTGAATTGTTTCTTATTGGTTGCTTGCAGTATTTTCTCCTTTATCTAGGAGGTCTGAAATTTGGCTATAATACTCATGGGAGTTTTCATTTTAGAATCTCTTTGAGGAAGTGATTGGTGGATTCTTTCAATTTCTATTTTACCCTATGGTTCTAGAATATCAGGGCAGTTTTCCTTCATAATTTCTTTTTCTTTCTTTCTTTTTTTTTTTTTTTAAAGCAATCGGGGTTAAATAAGTTGCTCAAGGTTACACAGCCAGTTATTTCTGGGTGTGGTGCTGAGTATCTGAGCCTGGATTTGGTCATCATTCCAGGTCATCCTGACACTGGAACTGGTGCTCTTACTCGCTGAGCCATCTGGCCGCCCCTAAGCAATTGGGGTTAAGTAACTTGCTCAAGGTTATATGGCCAGGTGTTTCTGGGTGGGTGCTAAGTTTTTTAAGATTTGATCTCCACGTCATCCCAACACAGCTCTTACTCGCTGTGCTACCTGGCCGCCCCCTGATTGTTTTTTTTTTTTTAAAGCAATCGGGGTTAAGTAACTTGCTCAAGGTTACACGGCCAATTATTTCTGGGTGTGGTGCTGAGTATCTGAGCCCGGATTTGATCCAGGTCATCCCAACACTGGAGCCGGTGCTCTTACTCGCTGAGCCACCTGGCTGCCCCGTTCCTGATTGTTTCTTGATATGTCATAAAGTCATTTCCACTTGCCCACCTCCTTTTCCATTTAACCAATTCTACTTTCTAAGGAATTAATCTCTTCAGTGAATTTTTAAAATAACTTTTCCCATATGATCAATCCTGCTTTTCAAGGCATTCTTCCCTTCATTGGATTTTTGTGCCTCTTTTACCATTTGGTTTATTCTGGTTTTTTTAGGTGTTATTTTCTTCAGCATTTTTTGGTGCTTTCTTTATCAAGCTGTTGACTCTTTTTTTCATAATTTTCTTGCATCACTCATTTCTCTTCCTAATTTTTCTTCTATCCCTCTTACTTTATTTTCAAAATCCTTTTTGAGCTCTTCCGTGGTCAGAAACCAATTCATATTTTTCTTTAAGGCTTTGGATGCAGGAATTTTGACTTTGTTGTCTTCTTCTGACTATATGCTTTGATCTTCCTTGTTACCACAGTAACTTTCTATGATCAGAATTTCTTGTGGTGTTTGCTCATTTTCTAGTCTATTTCTTGACTTTTAACTCTATGCCAAAGTGGGGCTTTGCTTCTAGGGTGGAGGGGGCATTGTCCCATACTTCATGTTTTTTTGTGCAGCTATTTACAGAGATACTTCTAGGAACCTGTAAGTTTTTGACTCTTCCAAGTGTTATGATCTAGGGAGAGATTTACTGCTCTTCTTAACTGTTTGCTGGTTTGTGAGTGACCTTAATCCCTTGTTTCAACCCTGAAACTGTGACTCAGGGCCCTTACTCCTCTGCCAGCCTCAGGCCCTGCAGTGCTGTTGCTCCTCTTCGAACTGGGACTAAGACCCAGGACTGCCACCAGATCCAAGTGTAGGCAATGCCCCAGGTGCCAGCAAAGGGACCCCTTTAAACCTCCTTCTGACCTGTCCAGCCCCCTTACTGTCTGTGAGCTGAGAAGTCTGGAAAGTGCCACTGATTCAATCACCTGAGCCTTGTTCCAGGTTTGCAGGCTAGCCTTCTCTGGACTTGGCTCCTCTCTTACCCTGGTGCAACAGACCTTTCCTGACAACCTTCTCAGATATCTTAGGCTGGAACATTGTTTCATTCCATCTTTTTGTGGGTTCTGCTGCTCTAGAATTTGTTTGGAGTCATCATTTATAGGCATTTGGAGGGGCTTGGGGGAGAACTCAGGTGAGTCCCTGCTTTCCTCCACCATCTTGGCTCTGCCTCCCTCCCCCTTACTTGTTCTTGAAATAATATATATTTATGTATGGTGTTACCTACCCTCACCCCCACTCCATTAGAGTAAGAACTGGTTTTCATTTTGTCTTTGTGTCCCCAGCACCTGCCTGTCACGAGGGTGCACAATAAATGCTTGTTGGAAAAATTGTCTGTTTGAATGCAATAGAACTATATGAAGGATTCAGACAAACATATCAGTCTGTATAAGATCACTTATCTTACAGAAATAGGGGCGTTAGTAGATGGGTATGTGTGTGTACATACACAGGAGACACCAGACTTATTAACATTTCTCCTTTTCGGGTCGGCCAGGTGGCACAGTGAGTTAGAGCGCCTGCCCCAGAGTGGGGAGACCTGGGATTGGTTCCAGCCTCAGATACTCAGCACGCACACAAAATAACTGCCGTGTAACCTTGAGCAAGTTACTTAACCCCAATTGCTTAAAAAAAAAGTTTCTCCTTTTCATATTCAATTTATCACACATTTATTAAATGCTTACTGTGTGTTTGACCCTGTTAGGCACTGAAGGTACAAAGACAAAATGAAACAGCTCTTGCCATCACAGAACTTACATCTAATTGATGAACATGTACTTCTATAGGTAAATACAAACTACATATAAAGAAATGGGGGAGGAACTCACAGGACTACCATTAAGAGCAGTTAGTTAACAATAGAATAGGGTTCCAGAGGGTGCCAGGAAAGAATAAGGTCTAGTGGCATAGAGATTAGGACTGCCGTGGCTGGGTAAAAGGGAGCAGGGAGTCATGGCTGGGGAAGGGACCTTTGGCTGAGTAGTTTTACAGCTTGGAATAGAAGCGATTCAGATCGGAGTCATAGGGCAGCAAAGTTAGGTTATCAATCCCTGAGTGAGCAGGGTGAACTACTTCTGGTTGGGCAGAGGTCAGGTCTCTGGTCTGACTCCATCTCTATCTTCTTTTGAGAAGAAAACCAAGAAAAATATTTTCCAAAACGGGGATGGGATCGTTGTTGTTCCAAGCACAGACTTTACAGAAGTCATTAAGAACAAAAATAAGTTCTGTTGGGGTGGCCAGGTGGCTCAGCAAGTAAGAGCACCAGCTCCAGTGTCGGGATGACCTGGAGATCGAAACCCGGGCTCAGATACTCAGCACTACACCCAGAAATAACTGGCCGTGTAACCTTGAGCAAGTTACTTGACCCCAATTGCTTAAAAAAAAAAAAAGTTCTGTTTCTGGGAGGTGGTGATTTTGATTGAATGAACGTTAATCTTCCATTGGGAAACACCAAAGAGAGATCAGTTTTGTCAACCTCAGGGTATGACAGAGTTAAATGAAAAGCACACCAAACAGTGTGTGATTTCCCATTGTCTGGCTTTGGGAGAAGCTAGAAAGAAATGTTCCTTCTGGTCACTTCTTTCCCCATTTCTTTTTTATCTCTTGGCACTCTTCCATCTGTTTTGTTGGTGTTAAACGTGACCTCCAGGAACTGCGTTTGAGCAGATTCAGTCAGAGGCCAGGTAAATAAAACATTGCCTTCAACATTTCTTTTGAGCTTCACTTTATGAGACTATCTAGGAGCAGATAACTTCCAACTGAGTCTGGGTTTGTAGATATTTAACCTCCAACTCTGAAAAGAAACCCTCAGTGCCTTTTAACTACTTTGTAACAATCAGCCAACAAGTCTTTATTAAAATGCCTAGGCTGGGAATAGAAATACAAAGCACAAAGTGATCCTGATTCGCAATGAGCTTGTGTTCTAATGGGAGAGCCACCAGGGTTTTAGAAAAAATACATACTGGTTAATATACAAGGCTAATAAATACATACAAAGACAGTATACATAATAATACAAGGTTAATAAAAACATACACAGTAATTAAATACAAGAGAAGGCACAAGCCATAGGGGAAGTCTTAAAGGCTTCATGCAGGAGATGGTGTCTGCACTTCTTCTTAAAGGAGAAGAGCAACTGAGGCCTAGGTAAGGAAGGAATAGAAGGTAGAACGTCATGAGTGAGGAACAGAGAAGAGGCCAGTTTGGCTAGATCACTGAGTTGTGAGGCTGGAAACAGAGACTGGTCCCAGACTGTGTAGGGCATTCAAAGATTAACAGATGAGTTTATATTTCATCCTTGAGATAATAGGAATCTTCTGGAGTTGGTTGAATAAAGGAGTCACATGGTAAAAACCATGCTTAAGGAAAATTATTTGGCAACCATGAGAGATGTACTGGAATAGTGAGAGACAAGGCAGGGAGACCAGTAGCACTGATTGAGGGGAGAGGTGCTGGAGACTGGCACTAAGATGGTAGCATGTGAGATGAGTGCAAATAAGGGATCATACTGAAAATTGTTAAGGTAGAAATGTCAAGATCTGGCAACTGATTGGATGTGCTGGATGAAGGAGAGTATAGAATTAAGAATGATGCTGAGATTTTGAAACCAAGGATGATGTTGCTTTCAAAAGAAATAGAGAACTTTGGAAGAAGGGAAGGTTTAGGGGGAAAGGCTACCAGTTTAGTTTTAGACATGTTGAGTTTGATGGCTACAGTAGCTTGAGTATGAAATATCCAGTAGGCAATTGGGGATTTTGGAGTAAAATTCAGGGAGACTTTGGGGCTAGACATGTTGATCGGGGAGATGATGGTTAAATTCATGGGGAGAAGGCCCAGGATGGAACCTATGAAAATACTCACATCGAGGGAGTGTGATGTGGATTATGAGTCATCAGAGGTGACTGAGGAGTACAGACAAGAAGAGAACCAAGAGAGAACAGTGTTATGAAACAACACAGGATGAGAATATTCAGGAAAAGAGGGATTAGGGCTGAAAAGAGGACTACCAGACTGTATAGCTAAGAGGTCTTTGGTGACCTTGGAGAGAAGAGTTTTGGGTGAATGATTTGGTGGAAGGCCAGATTAGAAGGGGATGAAGAGTGAGGGGGAAGAGATGCAGGAGAGGGAGGGAATGACCTGTAGATGAATTTTTCAAGGAATTTGACTAAGAAAGGAAAGAGATGTAGGATGATAGCTTGAGGGGATGGTACAGTCTAGTTATGTTTTTTTTTTTTAAGAATAGGAGAGACATGGGCATATTTGAAAATAGGGAAGGAACCAGTTGATAAGAAAGGATTGATGATTAGAGACAGGAGAGATGATTGAGTTTGAAATATTCTGGAGAAGACAGGAGGGGATGGGATTAAATACACATGTATTTCCAGCCTCTCTTGTTCTAGGGCCGGTCCTCTGTTAATTATTTCTGATTCAGTCTGTATAGAACTTGTTTGAATAGATTTGTTTGCATGTTTTCTCCCCCATCAGATTGTGAGCTCCTGGAGGGCAGGGACTGTCTTTTGCTTCCTTTTGTATAACCAGCACTGAGCACAGTTCCTGGCACATAGTAAGAATTTAATAAATATTGATTTATTAATCAGTTGATTGACATATAGAGGTATTGGCCTTGGCAGGGAAAAGAGCCAACTCATTGATAGAAACTGGAGGACAGATGGAGAGAGAGATGATGTCAAGGGACTTTGAAATGAAGAAAACTGGAGAGAAGATCCCCCCCCCTACTCATGGTTAGTAGCCTCAATTTTTGCAGTAAAGTAAGAGGCAAGGGGAACAGCTCTAGGTGGCTCAGAGGATAGGGAGTGGGCCTGGGGTCAGGAAGACTCATCTTCCTAAATTGAAATCTGGCCTCAGACATTAGCTGTGTGACTCTGGGCAAGTCACTTAACCCTACCGTGTTTGTCTCAGTTTTTTCACCCAAAAAAATGAGCTGGAGAAGGAAATGGCAAACCATTCCAGTCTCTTTGCCAAGAAAACCCTAAATGGTGCCACAAATAGTTGGGAATGACTAAAAAACAACAACAATAGCAAAAGAGGCAAAGGCCTCCTCAGAGAGAGGAGATGGCGAGAGAGTATGAGCACCTTCAGGAAGTTTGGAATAGACCCTGCAGGGAGATGAGAGGGAACCAATTAGGAACAAGATGACTACAATACCTTGCTTTGGCAAGGGCCCAGTTGAAGGTAGGATAACATGAATTTGTAATCTTCCAGTCAGTACATTTGTGAGATCTCCTCAGGTTTTGTCTAGTGCCAGTGAGCAGGTGGGTAGAGAATGGGTGTTGGGAATATTCTAGGGTGGAAATAATGGCAAGAGAAGGCCAATGACAGGACAAGATGGTAGGGAAATCAGGGGCAGAGGTCAATGTAGAGTTGGAAGTATCAAGTTAAGTTGAGTTATGGGTTAAGTTGAGGCTGGAGAGAAGAGAGTGAAGGCAGAGTAAGAATAATGGTGGGAGAAAGTGCTAAAAGATAGAGAGAATGGAGGTCTTACTTAATGAGGACAAAGTATAGGGTGAAGAAGCATTGGGAGAAAACTGATAGTCACCCCCAGAACTGTTATATGCATGCAAAAGGTTCCTGTTTTAATTCTCCATGCAAGCATTTAATTAGGAATTGAAAATCCTTCGCTAATAAAATAGAGAAAGAGAATTCATAGAAATTGAAAATTGCAAAGTTATTATATAATTCTTTGTGAGTCATTTCTTTAGGAAATGGGAAAATATATATATGTACTTAGGAAAAAATGGTAGTGGCGAATTGAGAAGTAAAAATCTGATCAATTTAAAGTAAAAATTTCGAGAGGAAGTTATAAGTGAATGTTGTACATTGTATAGGCGCACAAATGCATTTAGTGAACTTCTGATCCATATCTCATATCTCTGCTGTCCTATACCAGTTCTGGTGCTCAGTATATATCCAACTAATTGAGTAATAGTTTTTCAGAAAGTATATTATGAGCTCAAAGTTTATTTAGATAGCTATTAGATCATGCTTGGAACTTGATGTTTTATTTTCTCAAGTGAAAATCATTGCTATTCTGGGCAGGGCATTGTAGGAGAGATTTTGAGATACTAAATTGTATCTGGAGGAGGGCACCCAGATTGATAAAGAGAACCAAGTTCATGTTCTGTGAGGATTGCTTGAAGAAATTAGGATATTTAGCCTTGAGGGAGAGCAGGGGGAAGGGAAAAGAGGTCCTGTGAAAGAGGTTTATCCAATTTGACCTCAAGAGCATGAAAAGTGAATTGGGGGCAGTTGCAGAAGGGCAAATATAGGCTTGATATAAGGAAAAATTTCCTTGCAGTTAGAGCTATGTAAAAGTTATAAGGTATTCTATTACAGAATTTATTATCATTAAATGAGTACTAGAAGAAGGCACTGAAGTGAAGTAGGTTCACTACCTTTTCTTGGGGATCATTATCCTGTTCCTTGCTTCATGGTTCATGTCATCCCCATCCCATCTCCCAAGGTCCTGTGGTGACCCTCAGAAGCAAAGATTGGGCCAGCCTCTCCAAGAGTGAATGTGACTGTATCCCGCATCTCCATTTCCTCCGTGTAAACTGTCTTTGCCATAGGTGAAAAAGTTCTTATTCCAACTATAATGTAGAGGGGGATCCTTTTTCAGTTATATATTGAAGTGATTGGCCTCAGGGAGACTTCCAACTTGGGAATTCTGGGCTTGAGCCTTACCATGTTACACCTTTAATCAGTCAATGCCAATTGCACTGACTTGCCTCTAGGATCAAGTACAGGCTCCCCTATTTAACATTTAAAGCTCTTTACAACATGACCACTCTACCTTTCCAGCTCTTTCACACACTCTATAATCCAGTTAAACTGGCCTCCTTGCTGCTCTGTTGCCTGCCTCTGGCCATTTGGCCTGGCTGTCAGTCAAGGTCATGATGTACTCTCTCCTCCCTTCCCCCTTTGGAATCCACTTTGCCTCAAGACTTAAGCCATTTCTATTACAGTTCATCAGCAGGCATTCCTAACCATGCTAGTCAGGTGCTAGTGCTCTGATCCCTCTCATTTTTATTGTTAGTTTACCTCCACATGTCGCCTTTCACTAAAAGAATTCAGGTGTCTTTTATCCACCATGCCTAGCACATAGTGGGTGTTTTTAATAATTCTTGTTCCCTGGAAAGATGTGCATGAACTGATGCAGAGTGAAGTGAGCAGAACTAGGAGAACACTGTACACAGTAACAGCCACATTGTTTGATGACTGACTTTGATAGACTTAACTCTTCTGAACAATACAATGATCTAAGACAATTCCAAAAGACTCATGATGGAAAATGCTATCCATATCCAGGGAAAGAACTGTGGAGTCTGAATGCAATCAAAAGCATACTCTTTTCTCTTTTTTTGTTATTATTTTTTGTTTTCTTTCTCATGATTTTCCGCTTAGGTTCTGATTCTTCTTTACAATGTGACTACTGTGGAAATATGCTTAATATGATCATGCATGTATAGCCTGTATTAGATTTCATGCTGTCTTGGGGAGGGAGAAAATTTAGAGCTCAAAATCTTACAAAAGCAAATGTCGAAAATAAAAAATTAATTAATTTAAAAAATTCTTGTTCATCATTGTTCATTTAATCAACATTAAAAAATAATGGTTTTGGGGCAGCCAGGTAGCACAATGAGTAAGAGCACTGGCTCCAATGTTGGGATGACCTGGAAATCAAATCCCAGGCTCAGACACTTAGCACCCACCCAGAAACACCTGGCCTTGTAACCTTGAGCAAGTTACTTCACCCCAATTGCTTAGGGGCGGCCAGGTGGCTCAGCGAGTAAGAGCACTGGCTCCAGTGTCGGGATGACCTGGGGATCAAATCTGGGCTCAGATACTTAGCACCACACCCAGAAATAACTGGCCGTGTAACCTTGAGCAAGTTACTTAACCCCGATTGCTTAAAAAAAAAAAAATGGTTTTGGCATCCAAGTGAGTTCAGTATTCTACTGACATTAAAAATGTATAGTTGCAATTTTTTATGAGAATTCTTAACTCTAATACAACATTTGTAATTAGGGTGTTTTCACTGGGGACTTAAAATACCCTTTTTCTAGGTGTTCTGAAAATAACCACAAATTCTTTCTTTAGATAATAAAAAGATATATCACCTTCCTTTTCCCCACATGAAGAAATAGAGCAGCATTTATTTCTTGGTTAAAATTAGTTTGTAAATGTTAAACTCAATCATACTTACATTATACCCCTTTTACTTAATGCTAAAGTCATCATCTCTTGAGGTAGTGACTTATTCCAGGTAATAAAGCAGAAATAGCCTCATTCTCCTTGTGATTTGCCTAAATATTTATTCTTTCTAGTTCTTTTTTGTTTTGTTTTGTTTTTTTGCAAGGCAATTGGGGCTAAATGACTTGTCCAGGGTCACATCACTAGTAAATGTCAAGTGTTTGAGATCTGATTTGAATTCAGATCTTCCTGACTCCAGGGTCTGTGCTATATACACTGCACCACCTAGCTGCCTCATTTTTATTTCTTCTTGGGTTTTTAAGTACTTCAGATTATTGGGTAATAAGTGGTACAGATAGTTGACATGCTATTTTAATTTCCAAAAATATAGAAAGCTTATTATTTCCCCAAGTGGAATTGCATTAGGTGGCAAACCACAGTAATGTGTTATGTACTCACTCCATCTAATTTGATGGGCAATTGTATAAGAGTGACATTTCCCTGTATCAGCAATGCCATATTCACAATGCCTATAGAGATTACAAATATGCTGATATAATTATCCATCACAAAATACGTCAGGTTTGCCATTTGGGGAAATAAACTAGAAAATTTATTAAGATACCAAAAGACTGAGTCCCAAAACCAGAAAGTGAAAGCCATCAGAGTAGTTATGATATTGGCACAGGTAGATAAAGTAGAAAGCACCCACATTTTCAAGCCTTTAAAACGGAACAGGCTACCTCAGGCAAAGGTCCTCCTCTCCCCACTCACAGCAACCACCCAGCGTCCTGGAAGCACGCTCCCAGCAGCTCCGGCCCCCGGCAGTCCTCAGCAGGAGTCCTTAGCAGAAAGTCCTGCTCCCAGCAGCTCCGGCCCCTGGCAGTGCTCAGCAGGGGTCCTAACTCAAAAAAAAAAAAAAAAAGGGCAACCGCAACTGCAACTGCTGCCAACCGCCAACCGCAGGACCGTTAGCTCGGCTTTCACTTTTTCTCGCTTTCCGCTTTCTCTTGCTCTGCTATGTCAGCACGTCCATGGGGCATGGAAGATCTTTAAATCCCATAACCCTTACATTCCCATCCCACACACACTGTTTAAGGGAAAGGCATTGTAGCATCCAACTTAAAAAACACACATGCAGTAAAATGTGACCATTATTTGTTTCCTCCAACCTTCCTTTGAATTAATCATTTGCATGTAGTGGACCAAGTTCCATTGTTATCTCCAGGGTAAAAATTATTGTTAAGATTTTGTATTTTAATTATTCCATCTTAATGCAGTTTTAAGCTTTAATAATTCCAGAAGTAGAAATGCTATAATCTTAAGGGAAAATATAATTTGAAAGTGACACTATCTCAGACCATGGATCAGCGGAGGAGGTCCTCTTGGTTGGGTGGACACCTGATCTATCCTTATTAAACTTTTTTTTTTGGTGGAAGGGCAGTCACATCAAAATTGCTCTATGTATCAAAACCTCCTTCTTTGGATGGTCTTAAGGCTAAGATTACAAATGCAACCTGTTTAGTCACTGAGCAGTAGCTAATGAAAGTTTCTGTAAAATTAAAAAATTGACTCATGTAGATAGCATGAGATGGTAGTTATATTAAATTGTGATAAGGTATATGCCAATATTTGCATCATTAAAATTTCAAACTTTTTTACAAGTTTGTAGAGTTTATACTTCTGAAATTATTAAAGTTTATGAAGACTTTTGGGATATCTTGTGTAAGCAGAATACCATGGGGAATGTAAAGAGGCCTAAGATATAATTGCTGCCTTCAAGGACCTGATGGTCTAGTATAAGAAATAAGACATGTACACAGAAATGATACAAAACAAAATATAGTAAGTGAACGAGACAAATCATTATGGGAGCTCAGAGGGGGACAAAAGTTTCATGACTGGTTGTTTGAAGGGAAGTTTTATCAAGGTAGTGATATGTGAGTCAGACTTGGAAGGAGAAGTAGGAACATGGCTGATATTAATGTGAGGGAAATATGTCACAGCTAGAAGGACCAGCAAAAACAAAGAATCCGATGAGATCAGGCTCGTAAAACATTCTGCAAAACTACTTCGTAAATGTGAGCTTTTATTAAGTAGTCTTTTACTGAAGAATGGGGTACTTCAAGGAAAGTATTGAACTATAGATTTTGAAATCTAAATAGGGATGCAATGATGGGGAGCCTTGAATAAGGAGTCTGACTTTATTTTGTAGATAATGGCGAGACAGTAACACAGTTTTAAAATAGTTTCGAATTTATAAAATTAATATGACTGAAATGTGTAGGATTGATTGAAAGGGGAAGAGAATTGATGTAGAGAGACCAGTTTTGAAATCTCTTAGAGTATTCATGGAATTCTCTTGTACAATACAAAAAATATTGATAGGAAATAGCCAGGTTAATGGAAATCTTTTGGTTTCTGAGTAAGTAGGGCACATTAGAGTCCTTGCCAGACATTTTAAAATACCTATATTCTTTCTATTCCTGCTCATTTAAATCATCAGTCAAAATATCTTGTTCATCTGTTTTGTTTAGGATCTTATTTCTAGAAAGTCCATTTTGGGCCTGAACTACCTCTTCCTTTGAGTTCATCTGAGAGGTCAAAACTGTTTTCATAATAATACTAACATATTATTTGCCTTTTCAAAGAATTTGTCCTTTATCAACTGCATATGTATGTGAGGCTAGATTTTCTTTATATTTTCCAACCAAAGCAATGTATTAGAAGTTTGAATATAGAACATATATGAGAATGCAGTTGTTTGCTGTTAAGCCAGAGATTAGAGATATATGAGACAGTGGTACTCCTCTTTTTTTGTTTTGGAAAGTATGGTTATTTTTCATAAAATATGTTATTTAACATGTCATCGGTTTGTTATTATTATTTTTTAGTGAATTGCTAAATTTTAATCTTTTCTCAGTTTTAATTTTTAATGTAATTTTAATTTCTAACATAATATATCTGTCATGTTTATTTTAAGAATTGGGAGGTACTATATTTGTAGGCATATGATGGAAGGTAGTGCAGAGACGAGATTACATTCTAGTAGGCAAATCATTCCCTCTTTCACATATCTTCAAAATTCTGGAGGTGGCAGAAAGAGAAAGGCTCAAGGTATAGGCAGGAAGAGAACCCTTAATGAGTATATCTATTTCTTCCTCTTTGCCTAGAGAAATGGGAGAGTAGAAGAATGAGGATGCTGAGGAGTTTGCAGAAAGAAGGAAGGCCATTTGATGGCCTCTATCTTGTTCGTGTAGTTGAGGTCTTGAGGGAAGAGAAAGGGTTGGAACAGTCAATCTCTGTAGAGAATGAGCTAGGAAAGAGTAGTCAGAGAATGATTACCAAAGCCTTCATGAGGCTCAGCTGAGCTGAGAGGGCCTTACATTTGTAGTGGATGAACTCAGAAGAATAACTTAAAACTCTCATTGGGACGCTGCTGTTTTTAGTACCACAATCATTTATCTACATACTTCCCCAATTCACCATTCTCACTGAACCCTCTTATAGCAAAGAGTTCGATTTCATGACTTTGTTCAGAAGCCTGCAAGTAAGGAGTATGGAATTCTGATGATGGCAGTTACCCAAGGAGAAGGATTAATATGGGGGAAAGTCAGAAACAACAGTGTTAAAGATGAAGTGTGTTTGTTTTTAAACAAAAATGGCCCATTAGATCCAGGTGTGCATTGGGTTTTACCACTTATTCATCACCTTTCTCTTTCTTTTTAATCCACATATCAAAAAAGAAAGATAAGCTTTCCTGCTGTTCTTTTCTTCATCTCTCCATTTAGAAACAAATACTACAGAGGGGTAACAACATTCTGCAGCAACTGAAAGAAACCACTGTTTTTAGCTGGAGAAGCATGTCAGTGATGCTTAGGTGATATTCACCACTTCAGTAGTCTGACTTTTCAAACCTCATTGGCACACACATATTTCTTCAGCTGTTCATCCTTAACCTGGAAAATTTGTCTAGTTGGTAATACTGAGGCATGATTCCTGGAACTCTCTGACATACATACCATTACTTCAGAAGCTAAGTGTTAACCCCAATACTTCAGATTAGGAATATTGGCAATAAAGTATGCTGGACATCAGCCACAACAGGCTTTGAACACTTCAAGCAATTCGCGTTTCATCTGTGTGCATACCCCACCAATGAATATTGAGACACATTCCAGGCCTTTGTGTGAGGTTTCTTGAGAATCTCTAGCTCCAAAATGCATTGCTTGGCGACCACCCCTCTTGTGATGATCACCTCCAAACTTAGAGTTGGTCCTGGGGTGACAGTCTATCCCTGGGCCCATACGTGATGTCTTTTCGTCATGATAGAGGACCTACCAAGCTCTTGTACTCCGCTGGCTTAATGTCAATAACCCAGTGCCCACTGAATGCCATAATAATTAGAGTAGGAGTTTAGTGACATTTGAATAAGGCTTTCCAGGACTTTGTCATTAGCAGTTATATCTCTGTTTCAAGGCATTCTCTTGGAAGCATAATATTTTGATTTATTTTTATGTAGATTCCTTTAAGCTTTTTGTTGAAAAAAATGTTTAATGTAAATCAATCTTATGAAATCATTGTTTTAAATTGGTGGATGATAGGATTTTAAATAGGCCCTTAAAATGGTTGTTACCATTTAAACTTAATGTTATTTTTGCTTAAATTGTCCTTTCATAACTAGGTAGAAGTGATTTATCCTCAAAATGGCTGGGTTGAAATAGATCCTGAAGTTCTTTGGAGTCAATTTATTGCTGTAATAAAAGAAGCTGTACAAGGTAATTAGACTTACAAAAACCCAGAAACTTTAGCCCATTTGGTGGTGGTAATAATGCCAATAATAATAGGGTCACCTAGGCTTCTATAACAGGCAGGAATTTTTTAAATGGTAAGCACCCTGGTAGAATTAATATAGGCCCACTCTCCCTCAGGATAACCAGGGAGTTTTACAGGTTGGCTCTTTGAAAAAGTACCCCACCTAGACTGTATCCAGAAGGAGCTCGAGTTGGGTGCTCTTGACTGTCACATGTTTCTTCAGCTTTGATTAGCTCCAGCCTTTTGCAGCTTTTTTTGATAATCTGATAACAAATATCCATTTAATGCATACTCTGTAGAAGGTTCTGTAGGGAATAGAGTTGAAGTGAAGTTGAAGAAAAAGTAGTATGCCCAAGCAGAGCTGCTCAGGAAACTTTCTAATCTGGTTACCCAGATTGATGTGGGCCACACACTGGCTTAAGCCAAAAAGAAAGTGTTTTTGGCCAGAAAATGGAATTTGTTTTAGCATTCTTCAGTGTTTTTCATATTACCTCGTAGGCAGAATATTATATAGACAGTATTCTAAGCCATGTTTTGTAGAGCCAGCATTGCTCAGTGAGTAGGGAGCTGACTTTGGAGCCAGGATAACCCGGCTACCTTGTACAGCCTCTGCTGCGTTCTGCCTGTGTGGCCTATAGCGGACAGATCAGTGAACCTCTCTCAGGGCTCTGGGCCATTCTCTCAGACCAGTTTATGAAGAAGGAAATGGCAAGCCACTCCAGTATCTTTGCCAAGAAAACCCCAAATGAGGTCAGCAAGAGTCGGACAGGACGGAAACGACTGAGCAACAGCAAAGACTCATTTATAGAAAAGATATTTTTTCCCTCCCTCATCCAGGAGCCTCCTTTGCCAATTAGATCGCAGGTGTAGTCCTTATCCCCATTTTTGTAGTAGAGATTTCTGATTCAGTTATTTTACATAGCTTTTCATATGTAAATTTTAGTATGATGGAAAATTTGAATAAGGAAAAAATGACTTGTCCTACTCGGCATCAGTTTACGTGAAAAATACATCTTAGCAAAATTTGAAATTTCATTTGTATTCTTAGTATGGGAGGATATCATATTTCTTTCCCTTAAGATTTCAGTTGATTTTTCTCACACTTATACTATGGAAGATTGGTATTCACTTAGATTCAGAAATGAAATTCTTGCAACTTTTCTCTAGCAGTAAGAAGAAAATATTGTCTAGCTGGTTAGTCTTTGTTCAGTTTCTTTTTTCTCATTTTTCAGACCTCATATAAACAGGTCATTGTATTTGGTTTTAAAATCTAACTCTTTTATGCTTTTTTCTGCTCTCTTATAAGAATCACTATCTAGCTTACTAGAGGAATACTTAATTTTTTTCAGATGAACTGCTTTAGTAAAAATGTTTCTACCTTACATATTTTTCTTAAAAATCATACTGTAATATCATAAAGGAAAATTTCCTTGGCTTTTAAACTGATTCCTATGTATTTTTACTTTTAGCCGCAGGAATACAAGTGCATCAGATTGTTGGCCTTGGAATCTCAACACAGAGGGCAACGTTCATCACATGGAACAAGTGAGTCCATTGTGTCATAAGCACTGCCGTTGTTTGATTCTTGGTGAGAGCTAATATGCTTAGTGCTGAATGAAACTTTGAAACTCCTTGGATTAGCTTTGACATTATGAAGAAAATGTTGTATTTCTTGGCTTTGGGAAGAATTGGTGTTTTTTCTTTTATTAAAATAGGCTTCCCACACTATTCTTTAGTTACTTAAAAGTGATTTCAAAAGACAGTGGTCAGGGGCGGCCAGGTAGCACAGCGAGTAAGAGCACCGAGCACCGGCTCCAGTGTTGAGAAGACCTGGAGATCGAGTCCCAGGCTCAGACGCTTAGCACCCACCCAGAAACACCTGGCCGTGTAACCTTAAGCAAGTTACTTAACCCCGATTGCTTTAAAAAAAAAAAAAAAAGACAGTGGTCATAGCTTAAACTCTGTCTAACCTGTTCTGATGAACAGAATTACTAAATCTGATTAACGTAAATTAACATGGACCCAGAAAATTCAGCTGTTGTTGTCTCCTTGATTTTCCTTTTGGTCCAGTGGAAGGACCACTAGATTTGGAGTCAGAGGACTCAGATCTGATCCCAGCTCTGCTGCTTACTGTGTCCTCAAGGCAATTGTTTTTAAATGTTTTTAATTGCTCTGAGCCTCAGTTTTTTTCAATTTTTATAAAACGAGAGAGTTGCACTAGATGACCTCAGTTGTCCTAGCTCTAAGCCACTGAACCTGTGAAAATATACACTATGCCAAAAAGTACCAAATTAATGGAACCATGTTATTGCTTCTTCAGATTACCATTTTAACATCTACTATGTATAATGTACTGAGTTGGTAGAGAATAAAGGTCAAACCAAGTCCTTGTCCTCAAGAAGATTAATTAGATCCATTGCAGTTAAACTACATGGAAAATCTTAGGGGTTGTTAAAACTATGGGAGATACATGCCCCTGGGGCTTACTGGGGGGATGTGTAAGATTAGTGAGACTAAGCTAAGTGCATGAGAGGTCCTACATGTACCCTTTAGTCATATAAATGACTTTTTCTTCCTCACTTTAACTCTGTTAGCCACTGTCACTGAGGGGGTGTGATGGTGGTGTTCATGGATAGCTACCTTCTTGCACCTTGGACAGTACTGGCTGAGACCCTGGACCAGTCATTTAACCTCTTCAGTGGCTCTTCTTTAAGACTCTTAAATTGTAGATCTGCACTGAAAGGGGGAGTTCTCTGTACCCTGAAAATCCTAGATCTTATCCAAACAAACAGCAAACCTACCATGATAGTTATTCTCTCACTCTCTACTCATCAGAAGAGTTGTGTGAGGGTTGGAGCTTGGAACGGCCTCCAAATCACCTAGATAGGACCACATCATTTATCTTCAGTCAACATTTAGCTTCAGTAAACTTTTAAATCTTAAGAAACTTATTCCTAGGACTGGAGGGATGCAATGGGTTAGTTACTCAAGATAAATTTTGAAAACTAAAAGTGGTATATACTTGATTTAGCTATTACTTGTTGAAAGGAAGGTCATATTTTTAGAAAACTAAGATTGTGTCATATGACACACCATGATCATCATGCTGCACAGAATAAAAGATGAGGTTCCTCTCTGCCTCTGTTAGTTTGTGATTGGCATGTGGTTAGTTATACATACTGCTTACAAAAACAATTGGTTGATAATATAATAGCTCACAATTGCCTAATGCTCTCAGGTTTATAAAGCACTTGCCTTCCTATAATCCTAGGTAGGTAATGTAAAGGTGGTTATCAACATTAAAGACTCAGAAAGGTTGAGGAACTCCCCCAGTCCAGTAACTAGGAATCACTGGATCTGGGATTTGACTTTGGGTCCCTCCTGTGTGCTGGTTGCATGGTTTTCCTTACACTGAACTGTCTTTCTGGTATTGTCTTTTTGCTGACTTTTTTTTTCTTCTAATATCTCTTTGCTCTTCTCTTAGAATTCTGTTGCCACCTTTTGGTTTGCTAAACCTACTTACGTGGCCTTTTCGGTCTTAGAACATGTAAAGCAGCATTTTCCAAACTCATCTATTGAACCCTGATACTTTGTTATTCCAACAGGTTTTTTTCCACTAAAATGTTAACTCTGAAATTATGCTCATGTTAAAAGTATCTGTGGAATTCAGCTATTAGGAAAATAGATTTAATTTCTTCTCTTTTGCCCCACAATTTCCCAGGTTCCTCTTTTATCCTGAAGTATTCCTTACCTCTGGAGCCCTTAGGCCAGCATTTGTGAGTTCCATCAGTACATTTTGAGCCCCAAAATGTTCCATGGCCAAATTAATTTGGGAATTGCTGATAGAAGATCTGTGAAAACCAGAACCCACTTCTGAGTTATGCCATCCCTCAGACCTGGTCCTAGCTGAACCCCTGGGCCAAGCAGTACTCAGCCAATACTGGCCACTCCTACAGAAAGGCCAGGTGAAGGGCCAGGTGGTCCAAAGGCAGGTTTTTAGACTAGCAGAAAGTGCTTTTAGTTACTTTTTTGTCAAAGATACTCAGAAGAACTGGACACGGCTCAGAAGTGTAGCTGGCTGCTTCTGATGTTCCCTTGTCATTGTAGGAGCAATGACAAGTAAGTGAGTTCCTGTTCCCATGACCCTGCAGGGGTTGTTCTGCTTAGTACTCCAGGCAGCTTTCTGAGTGTCAGTTTCAGGGTTTCCATTCTGTCTTTCTATCCCCAGTACATAACACAATTCCTGACCCAGAGGAGGTGCTTAATCAATGCTTGATTTACTGGGTGCCAAGTAGTGGCAGATGATATGCATTAGCAGCAGAAGGTTTTGAAGTTTCCTGATCCAGTGAAATCATAGGTCCACATCATCACTGCCTCCCCATACCTTCAAATTCTGGAACTTTTCAAGCCTGATTACTTTGAAGACTAAAAGCTCATTTAGTATGGTTAATTTGATTAGCGCATTTCAGATGTTAAGTAAAGATATTCTCTAGAACGAAGGTATATTTTCCCCATGGAGTACTTCATAGTTCTAGCTGCTTTGTGAAAAATCTTTAGTTGTTTTTTGTTCTTTTTCTACCTATGGTCTTGTTTCAGAGCATCCTTGCCCTCATGGACCTTCTAATCTAGTATGGAAGATAAAATGACCTCCAAGGCACATTCCAACACTAAAGCTATGAACATATGAACCATAATTGATAAAGTATTGTTATAGTTCATACAAGGTTGCTCCAATAAACATAATTTTACAACAGTGTGATATTTAATAAGCAAAATTCTGCTATGACATCATTCAGGCAAATACAATTTATAATTAATCAGACATTTATTAAATACCTGTGATATGCTATGTGCTTTGCTGAGAATACAAAGGCAGATGAAACTGTTCCTATCCTCTTGGAGTTTACATTCTATTAGGGAAAACATGTATATTAAAAGTATATACAGAAGATATAAAAAGGAGAATTTCTAATATCATTCCTCTAGAAATAACCACTCCCATATGGCAAAATTTCACCGAATGCCACATTCTTATGGACCCAGCTAACACTGGGTGGAGAATGCTTGTATCAGATATGAGCAGAGTCCTAAGAGCATTCAGAAATATAGCATAGCCACTGGAAGAAATCAAAATAATTTGAGATACAGTAACTCTCCAACACCTAAATATGAATGTGAACTTTTATTTTCCCCAACTAACAGATTTCAGCCATGCAAAGCAGGAAGAATGGAGTGGACAGAAAGCATTTATCTCCATCCTTCAAATACTGGGTCACAGAGTTCCGGTTTATTTAATATGTATAAAGATAGGAACACTATGAAGAAAGAAATCATTTTTATCCTCTTGGCTTTTTGAAAATGCACAAAGCCAGCCTTTAAGGGGGAATTTATCTATAATGGTTCAAAGTAAAGCAATTCAGAAAGAATTACTTTTTGTATAGTTTATTGACACTTTTTTATAGGTTTTTGGTTGGTTAAAAAAATTATTACACAACATTTATTGCAAACAATATCCAATCTATTTAATTGAATTTGATATTGACATTGAGATAAACTTTTATGTTCTGAAGTTGGAAATTTTTTTTCTTTTGCAACAGCCCCTTTGTGTGGTTTCTAACAGGATATATTTGATTTTGTAACGACTCTTAAAATACTATTTTGCTTCTTAGGAAAACAGGAAATCCTTTTCACAACTTCATAAGTTGGCAAGACCTAAGAGCTACTGAGCTTGTGAAATCCTGGAATAATTCTTTTCTGTTGAAGGTAACCCATTCCTTATCTTGCATAATTCAGCTCCTTTTGGTGTAGATGCAGTTAAGTACACTTAACTCATTCATCAATATTGTTAAAACCTAGGGAAAGGCTGCCACATCTTAAAGTACATTGTAATTAGTCATTACAAGGTAAACTGAGCCCCATTTGTAGCTGTGGTGCAATAACACTCAAGACTTCTTTAGCTTTTGTGTGCCGCAGACCTCCTTTGGCAGCAATTTGGGGAAGCCTGTGGACTCCAGAATAATGTTTTTAAATACATAAAATACATGGAATTGCAAAGGAAACCAAAGATTGGTGAAAATAAAGATGTCATTTTGGTAGACCTGTGATACTCACCACAGTTCAGCAGTCTAGGTTGTAACCTCTCTGTGCCTCCTCCTTCTTCAGTAATTGTCATCTGTGACTTCTCACCAGTTCTCCATAGAGAATCTAATCAGGGTGCTGCAGGGCTCCTCTTGGTCTCCTAGTATGTCATTGGCACTAACACACACTCATTGGTTATCTAGTCCCTTGTTCTTCCTCTTCCTTGTCCGTCTCCTTTTCTGATCATACTTTTCACAGATGATGTCTCTTATTTTGTTTTTGCAGGCAGATTGTGATGTTTCACCTCCTACAACCTATTTTGACCCACTGAGCTGCTCTCCATTTCCCTTTGGGTCACCTGCAAGTTTTCTGGTTGCTGCTGCTGGTGCACAGTTCACAGCTGTTTAGTTGTGAGAATACTGTAGCTAAGGGAATATTGGGAGCCAGAAAAGGAGTTTATGTCAGCACACCTTGGGATCGTTGATAGCACAATACACTTTCATAGTTAGCCAATGAGCATTTTATTAAGTGCGCACTGTGTGCCTGGCAGTGTGCCAGTACTGAGGCTACAAAGAGTGGCAGAAAGAGTCTCCACCCTCAAAGAGCCCACAGTCTAATGGGAGAGTTGCTTACAAAGGAGACAGGAGGCATTAGCAGCTGGGGACAAGGCCTTCGTCAGAAGTGGGAGCTGAAGCTTCATCTTGCAGGAAGCCAGGGAGACTCCCAGATGTGAGTGAAGAAGGAAAGCATGCCAGGCATAGGAGGTGGAGGTGCTTTATAGAAGTTTTGTATGATACCTGTGGAGAAGAGCAAAGCAGAAGAAGATCAGAATCAGAGAATTTAAGGGTTGGACTGGACCCCAACCCTACTTAAACAGAATCCACACTAAAACACACTTCCCCAGTGGCTGTCTACTTGACGGCCTTTAAGAAGGAACAGGCTAAGGAGGAATCTCAAACTTTCTCTGTATAATAGCTCAATTTCGTTTTTTCATGATGTTGGTCAGTACTCACTCTGTTCAGTACCTTCTTATTAACATGTAAACCTTTTGAAGTCAGGGACTCTTTTTGCTTTTCTCTTTTTGTATCCCAGCACTTCATAGACTTGAACAGAACTGTCAGGTTCCCCGAGCTTCCTCTTCCTCAGCCATCCTTACATGACTTGGACTCAAGGCTTTGAGTTGCTTTCCCCTAGGCCTTCTCCATTTTACCAATGCCTTTCTTCAATTTCAGTACTTAGAAGTGAACATAATAATCCAGATAAGGTGTTAAAGGGGAGGTTCCAGTCTAGATTTTCTCTTCCCTGTTCCTGGCAGTTGTTTTTCTCAGTGTGGATCAAGATCACATTAGCTTTTATGGCTCCTATGTCATCCTCAGCATATTATGTTGAGCTTGACATCCTTTCTAAGCTGAAAGTCTTTCTTTAGAATGACTGTCTAACCCCGCCTCTCCCATCCATTTGTGAAGATGATATTTTCTGCACCTGAGTTTGAGACTTTACATTCATCCCTTTTGAATTTCATTTTATTAGATTGAGCTCAGTGCTCTGGGCTGTTAAGATCCTTTTGGATCTTTGTTAGCTATCCCTCCTAGCCTGGTTTCGTCTGTGTGTTTGATGAGAATATTTTCCCCCAATATTTTCAAGATTATTGCTTCTCCCATAGATTTCTCTATTGTGTATTTGGTCTGATCCAGACTTTCTTCTCGACCCTCTCATTCAGTGCCATTTCTACTACTTCATATAGCACAGGGACTGAGTTGTTCATTTGAATGTAGTGATTCCACTGTCTTCAGTGATGAAAACATCATTAGGGAAACCCTGTCAGTCTTGTCCCATTTCATCTGTAAAATGGGGGAGTGGGACTTGGGACTAGATGATTTCTGAGTTCTCTTCCTACTCTAGGTCATTGATCCTGTGATTGGAGCAATCCGGTTTAGATACATCTGCCTGATATAGATGTCTGCAGCTTTGCTGTTTTGTGAGGTGGTATGCCCCTTACCTTTTGTTATACTCCTTATTGTTTTTCCCATGAGTTTGTATTTTAAACCAGTGTAACCTTTGGGTGCCTTGTCTCTCTACTTGTTTAGAAATCAAGCATTTGCCGACTGAGGCAGCTTCGGGGTTCTTTTGGTCTTCTTGTAGCCACTTCTTTACAAAAGATCATGATCATTAGAGTCAGTGTCTTTTCCCTTATTTTTTTCTCATTTTTGTCATCAGTAGCTTGCTTGAATAGGTCATATTTGACCTGTCACTGTTGCACACAATGGCTTCTCCTGTTTGTTTTTCTAATTTGATGTGGTTTTGACCATTTTCTCAAACTAGTCTGTGGTCTGAGTATTCACAGACAGGTGTTTTGAAAATTACTTCCTCATCAATAAATTTTCATTCTTTGTTAAAGATAAACCAATTTCATTTTTTCATGATTTTGGTCAGTACTCACTATGTTCAGTACCTTCTCATTAAAATGTAAACCTCTTGAGGGCAGGGACTCTTTTTTGCAATCAGAGTCTTTTTATATCCCAGCGCTTAGCACCATTACTGGTACTGAGTAAGCACTAATAAATGCTTGTCAGTTAACCAATTCCAACTCTCTCTTTGAAGAAAGTATTAATGATATACTGGCAAGAGACTTCTGCAAAGCCTATAAGTCTTTGACCTCTTTCGTCCTGAATCATGTTTTCCAGTGTTTTTCACTGTCCTACCCTGTACCTTCGTTCTCATTGATCTTATTGAATATCATTTGTGTTGGCTTGGTTTGGAACATCTTGTAGAATTTCTCTGGCTCTTTACTATCAGACACATGGTTGTTGACACGCAAGCTTCAATTATCTTCCTGGTGGTCTTTTTCCTCATGTTGATTTCTTTTCTCTCCTTCCTGAAGATTCCTTCCCAATTCCAGGTGTTCTTGCCTTCAGATTTTTTTTAAAATACTTTGATCTCTGCTTTCTTGTGGTTTTGTTGGTTGGTTAAATTCCTTGCTGCTTCTATGGGTACACGTGTCATTTGATTAGACTGTGCCATAGTGTCTATAACCTTGCTATGCATATAGTACTTTCTACTTCTCATGGATAAAAACTCCACCGCCAGAAAACAGGATCTGCCTCAGCAGGTAGTAGAGTGTTGTTTGTTTTTATTCATCATTGAAGGTATTTAAGCCAAGGTTGGGTGAATCCTTGTTGGGGATACCATATGAGAGAAGGGGAGGCTGCTTATGGTGGATAAGGGGCTCTGATTATGTTACTCTTGATATAATGACATATAATATGTAATGTCATTATAATATTATGTTAATATATGCTATAATGATAATAATATAATGACATATAATCAACACCATGAAGGTTTTTTGCCACACTTTTTCCTGACTCTCGGCAAGGCTTGCTACTAACTTCTTTGTGACTTAGAATTTTGGCTAATGAATGCACATCTCCCGTATTTAAATTCTTCCTTTGGAAATCCTATGATTCTGTTTCAGTGAGGAAAAAGATGGAAGGCATAACATTTCAGGTTCCCATTGTTTATAAGCCCTTGGTTCTTTGGGAAAGTGTAACCTTGACAGCCAAGTAGAGAGCAAGGGGCGAGGGTAGAGAAAGCAGCTCTGTTTAGTGTGTTCTGTCAGTTTGGTGTGTTATATCAGTTCGAGAAGCAGTGGTATCCATTTTCGCCATGTAATAAATAGCTCCATTAGCTTTTAACTCCATTATTTGTTTCACATTATGAATTCTCTTTCATATGGACATTTGAGTTGACTGGACTGATTTTTTTTTCTTTTAAACCTCCAAACTTCTTTCTTAAATTTTATATAAGTTCTGCCCTGGGCTTTTCCAAAAAGAATCAGGCTATTGAGAAGCAAGCCTGAAACTGTAAGAAGATACTCTTTTCATTCTTGATATTCTGATAAAGCTGGAATATAATTTATCGAAGAGTGAAATGTAGAAGGTTTAGAATTATTTTACTTCTTAGTCTGTAATCAAACACCTTGATCCCAGATTAGTATTAACCTAACTTTCTTCCGCATGTATTCCAGTGTTTTGAACTGAGAAAAAGTTCAAGATACAAATTTCTATTTTTAAAAGCATATTTGGTTTTATAATATTCTGAAGGTTTCAAGTCATAGATTTGGTTTGAAGCCAAGATGTGGGAGTATAATAAAATGAAAATATTTAAAATGTTACTCTTCAACAGAGGCAACAGAATGGAAAGTGAGCTGGCTTTTATGCCAGGAAGCCTTAAGTTCGAGTGCTACCTCTTGTCACAGACCAACTATATAGTCTTGGACAACTTCTTTAACCTCTTAGCACTATAGGCACCTACCAGAGATTGTAAGCTTCTGATATGCTGACCACCATTGATGGAGAGAGTTTCCTCACAAGGGAAATCTCTATGACAGTGAAATCACAGTCTGTTTGTACCATCATCTTTAGATTTTGACTGATGGATACATACCTGCTATATTTAAATTCTTCCTTTTGAAGATCCTATCTTTGTCCCTATTCCTAATCTTCAACATGAGACTAGCAAACACTGTCTTTAAGCCCCAGTAGGGTCCAAAATGCTGTTACCTGGGGACTCTAGGACAAAGTTCACCATCTGGAGTTGGCCTACTTGATGCAGTGTGACTGCTATAAATATGACATCTTTCTATTTCACTTGGAAATAGCCTGGCCACTCAAGAGGACTGGCATTTGTGCTAGGACCCCTGGCCACAATTAACATAGCTAAATTAGGCAGTGAAGCACTTCAGCTTTCTGCTTATGCTCATTTCCCTTTATTGAAGTGATTTTTAAAAAATCTGTTCAATACCTAAGATGGAAACCAAACTATGTTTCTGAATAGTTTAAAGAAATTGTATTTGGCACTTCCTCATATAATTAGTTTAATTTTCTAAAAAGAAAGTTAAATACCTACTTTTAAAATGTACTCTTTCTGTTAAACAGCTAATACAGAATTCCTGCAAAGTACTTCACCTTTTCACTCGAAGTAAACGACTTTTAGGTGCCAGTTTATTCACTTTTACAACTCAGCAAGTGTGTTTGAGATTGGCCTGGGTTTTACAGAACGTGATTGAGGTAAGAACTGAATGTGGTGATGGGGAGTGGCAAGATGACTTTGGGGAAGAAACATTGCAATTGTAAATGTGTTGATTCAGTCATAGAGGTAAAACCTATGCTTTCACCTTAGAGTTGGGATCGGAGATTGGGCACCTCTGTTTTTTGTTGCATTTTTGAGGCTCAGATCCAATGCTACGTCAGCAGTAAAGATCAAAGACAAGATGTACTCTGTGCCTCATTACATTTTCATTGGGTATGGAGAGAAGAGTTCAACGTGTTCTTAAAATAGGTGACTCAGTAGATTTATTAATGATTGTTGCTGGTTTTCTCTAATCCTGTGATCTTTGTGTCCCTGTTCCTCAGCCACCCACTAGATCTCATTGTCTTCAAGTTCCTCTGCTCTGAAGTTGACGTCTCTGTTTGTAACCTCCTGGCCTTGTGCTTGTCACCTCGCATTCCTCCTCCCAGAGCTGATTGTCAGCTTTACTGCGAGCTCGGGTCCTTCTTCTTTGCCATCTCTCTCACTCCATTTCCCTGTTCTAGTCTCACTCTCCTCCCTTCACAGTCTTCATACGGTGGCAGCCTGTTCAGCTGGTCATTGTACTCCATCCGTTAATCTTTTTACCCCATTTTCCTTCTGTTTATTTTCTGTTCTTCAAAAATGGTTCACCCCCACAATCCTGTTTTTCTACTTCTGCCCCAGAATCACTGAGCACTACTAGAGGAAGACATGAAACCATGCTGACTGATTCATGTTCTCATATAGATTCATACCAATTCATGTTCTCTAATCTCAACTGATCCTTCACTGCTGCATGAAATCCTTTATTCTTCCGTGATGGACTGACTCCTTCAGTGTAGCCTATAATTAGTGTTTTTACTTTGGAGTATATAGCTAGTTTGTGTGTGTATGTGTGTATATGTATATAGTCTTTCAAAAGAGATTATATATGGGGAGGGGGTGGCTTTTGTTCAAACTATTCAACTATATACAAGTTGTTTTATTGAATCCTGTAGGAAATTTATATATCTGTGTGTGTGTATGTATGTATGTATGTATGTATGTATATCAGTGCCCTCAGGAACTTCACAGTGCTGTTTCAGGAGATGAGTAATAAACAGAAGGAAAAACAAGTCAATATTTGATCAATTGCCAAATTAACGTTATAGATTAGTACTGTGAATAGGAAATTTAACCTTCCAGTCCTGGTTATTTAGGGGTAGAATTACATGAGGTGAAGTGCCTATCTTCTAGCAATCACATATAAGAATATATTGTACCAAATGTGAATATTATAAAGGTGTTGTAGGTGAGACCTGGGCCAATGTGTTATTCAGGTTATGAGAGCGGAATTACGTGAGATACCCATTGATCATGTGACAGTTAAAGAAAAGTCCGCTTAACCAGATGTGGGAAGGATACTAAACAAGAATAGTTTGGCTTGGGTTTACACAATCTACCTCATTTCTGTCCAGAAGTACATCTAGTGAGCAAGGCAGGGGGTGAGTTGTGTGGCAGTGACGTATCTGCCCCATGTAAAGGACAGTGACTTCTCCTGGGCTTATCTCTTCAATGCTGTTGTTGCTGTTTGTCCCTTCATTCTCAAAGAGGAACATGACATCAGGGAGGCGAGGCCAGGACTCTCAAGTGAATTGGACTTGAGGGAGGGGGAGCTGTGCAAAGTCGCCAGCCTCACTTTCTCCTCCAGACCATCTGGGTGTAATGGTGAGATATAACAGGAGATATGGCCCAGGATGCAGTGAGAGACCTTGGCCTTTTTAAGCCAAGGTCTTTCCCAGGCCTCACTTTATCTGAGTCAACGCCCAATCAATGATTAAAGCTAGGTGTGACCTGGTTTAAGAAAATCAGTCTGGAAGGGGAAGACTGGAAGGGTTTTTGGCCAAAACAGGAACAGTTGCTGTACATTCATTCTGAGCCAATCCGGGCTCAAACAATGACCAAGAGGCAGCCTGAAGCTCCCTCTGAGCCTGTCAGGCTTCCCAGACACCCTTAATCCCATTTGGTGTTCTGAGCCCAGTGAGCAGATTGGTGAAGCCCATGGACTCCTCAGAACAATGCATAAAAATACAGAGGATTACCAAAAGAATCAGTTATATTAAAATATAGTTATCAAAATAGTGGGGAGAAAACCCTCATAAACAAAAACACTAAGTTTATGGGCCTCTTGTTTTAGGAGGAGGAATGAGTGTGGCCTACATGTTGGGCATCCTAGTAAATACTGTTCCTTTCTACCACAAAAGGGTAATTGGATTTCTAGGTTAGTTCAAAAAAGCTCCTTTGATCCATAACATAGTATGAATCAGACAATAGATCCTTACATATCTTTTTTGATTTTCCTGTTGAGATAAATACATGTCAGATGTAAATGTATAGAGCAGGATATTTCCCCTACTCTCCAGCATAGTACCAGTGAGAAGGGTACTTTTCCTTTCAAAAACTTAGATATTCACCAGCTATGTGAATTTACATTTCCCTTGCCTACTATTGGCCCAGCTCCCAAGGTCATTTTGTTTGGGGTCTTAGTGGCTCTTGCAGCCTTTCAGGATAGGAATAGGGCTTGTTTAAAAGGACCTCCAGGGTTCTGAAAGTATGGTGGAGGCCTTGGGCTTACTTACTGGTCCTGTAAACCATCCTTGCAGTTGGACCGAAGATGTTTTTGAATAAATGAGTACATTTGTAATTTGATGAAAAATGCTATTCCACAACTGATGATAACTGAATAAAGATTGAAACATGTTTTTTAAAATTTTATTTTTCTTGAGGTTGGGGTTTTTTTTTGGGGGGGGTTGTCTATGTTTTCTTTCACAAATGACTGTTATGGAAATGTTTTGTACGATTACACATGTATAACCTATATCAAACTGCTTGCAATGGCCGGGGGGGGGGCGGCGGGAAGGAAGGAAGAGAAAATGAATGTTGGGGGTGGCTAGGTGCCTCAGTGAATAGAGCACCGGCCCTGGAGTCAGGAGGACCTAAGTTCAAATCTGACCTCAGACACTTAACAGTACTAGCTGTGTGACCTTGGGCAAGTCACTTAACCCCAATTGCCCTGCCCTTCCCCCACCCAAAAAAACTAAAAATGAATGTTAAAAGTTGTTTTTACATGTAACTGGGGGAAAAATAAAAAATAAAATAAGAAATATTTTAGAAGGGTTTGACAGTTTTTTCCTCTTTGGTATAGACTAGCACATTAAAATCTGTACATCTAAGTTTTTTATTAAATGTGATTTTGCACTTTGGGGTTTTCTAGGTGCAGAAAGCGGCTGCAGAAGAAAATTGTTGCTTTGGAACCATTGATACTTGGCTACTGTATAAGCTCACAAAAGGTAGGGCTAACATGGCAAAGCGATAACTCAAGTAAATGAAATTTGGAACACAAATGTGCATAAAGGAGCCTGGGTGGCAGCTTCAACTGTTTCCTTGCCCATCCCAGACCCTCTCCTCACAGCCTCTGGATAAGTCACAAAAGAAGTAGAGCCAGTTTAAGCATTTGGAATAGGGAGCTACCTCAAAGATTTTGTATCCCAAGAAGGTGATAGTAGTAGCATGGATATAGGCCTACATTATTAAGCCTTGACTTGTCTTCACATGTTCTTTGTGAAACCTAGAACTAAATATCTTATTTTCATCTTAAATGCAGGTTCTTCATATGCCACAGACTTTTCAAATGCTAGTACAACTGGAATTTTTGACCCATATCAGGTAAAAAATTTTTGTTTCTTCTTTGAAAACTAATTATAATAAATTATCAAGATTGGTCCCAAAAGAGTGTTGAGAAAATACACCTTCATTTCCTCTGTGCAGATGTAGGAGACTATGGGTATGAAACATGCATATTGTCAGAACTGCTGATTAGTTTTGCTGAACTGCTTTTTTCCTCCCCCTTTAAAAAAATCTTTAAAAAGGATGGCTAAATCATTTTGAGATTGAGGAGTGATATGCTTGGAAATGAAGGTGATGTGAACAAAATATGTAAAAAATAAAGTAATAGCAAACTAAATTATTAAGCAAATCAGCTCTGATTCTTATGAAGTATTTTTGTGTTCAGATGTGTTGGAGTGGGATACTTACATCTCTGCTTTCAATACCAGTCTCTCTCCTGCCTCCTGTGAAAGATACAAGGTAATAATAAGCCTCAGATAGAAGAACCAACAAAAAAACCCTTTTAATGCATTTTATTTTCTTAGAAGGGAGCAATCATTATGCAGAATCATAAAATACTATAAGATTTTTCTTTTTGATTTGTAAATATGTATTGGTACTATATACCAAATTTTTTCTTAAATTATACTTTAAAGTGATTATTAATCATAATTTAATAGACTTTTGTGCTACTAATTGCCTAACATTTAGATGTAAAGTATAATTGGTTGTTAAGATCTTAAATTCCTGTTTTTTAAGGCATAAATGTCTAATGTAAAAACTCATTTTACTTAAAGTCACAACTTTGGATCAGTGGATAAAGAAATACTTGGAGTGTCCATACCAATTGTGGCCTTGGTGAGTAGAGAAATTAAGAGCTCCTTTTTGTGGTTTAAAGTAAGTTAATTTCTAGGAATAGCCATAACTGATTTTTTTTGGGGGGGAACAACAGGCCTTGACTACAAAGTAGAATGATTGACAAGGGGC
This sequence comes from Petaurus breviceps papuanus, assembly GCF_028583685.1. Classification (NCBI taxonomy): domain Eukaryota; kingdom Metazoa; phylum Chordata; class Mammalia; order Diprotodontia; family Petauridae; genus Petaurus; species Petaurus breviceps. Next base: position 13,184,263 of record NW_027186457.1, on the reverse strand, counting down.
CCTAAATCCTCCTGAAAAGGAAGGTCCAGACAGTTTGCACAAGGGCCTCTTTCTTGAAACCACTTTGAAGTTTTTGGTAATCTCTTTTCATGGCTGTGTTTAGAAAATCTTGTTTAGAAAGGGTTTTTTTTTTGATAGGGATATGGTTCTTTTATTCATTTGTTTTTGAGGGACCTAGTATATGATGTTTTCTCTGTGAATTAAAGTTTTCCCTAGATATTGCCTTAGCTGAAGGTCATTGTTTAACATGGCCAGCTGCTGCTGCTAAAGGAAAGGTTTCTTTTTGCTTTAGATAGTAGCTATAACCCAGTAGGTAGAGCTCCACTTGGAGTCACAACAGCTAGGTTCCAATCCTGGCTCTCTGACTCCCTATGCCTGAGACCTTGGACAAGTCACAACTTCTCTGAGCCTCAGTTTCCTCTTCTGTAAAAATGGAAATATGAATTTCTATACCATTTTAGGCTATTACAAAGCTCAAATTAAATGCAAAAGTGCTTTCCCATACATTCTGTATAAATTTAGGGTAGCCAGGTGGCACAGTGGATAAAGCAGTGGGCCTGGAATCATCTTCCTGAGTTCAAATCTGGCCTCAGGCATTTAACAGCTGTGTGACCCAGAGCAGGTTACTTAACCCTGTTTGCTTTTAGTTTCCTTATCTGTAAAATGAGCTGGAGAAGGAAATGACAAACCACTCCAGGATCATTGCCAAGAAAACCCCAAATGGTGTCACAAAGAATCGGACATGACTGAAAAATGACTGAACAATTTGCTAACAACCGTAAAAGGGAATAATAAACATGAGGGAGACACTACATGCATTGTTATTATCTGCTTCTGCTAGATGGAGAAGAGAATGTAAGATAATCAAAGGAAGTAACATAGGTCTTTTAGCTGATAAAAATGCAAATTAAGACATTTATTTGACTCTCATTAACCAAAAATTTATGATAATGACTGGAAGAAACCATACTAACTACCAAAAGCTACTCAATCCCATTCTATCCCAAGAGCTTTGTGGATAAAGAAAAACAATGTAAGGCATGGTTTGCTTCTTTTTTTTTGTTGTTTGATTTGGTTTTGTTCTATAGAATAATTCAGGGTGATTTAGAAAGATATAAATTAAGTCAGGGTAAAAAGTAGGGTTATATTGTTTAAAAAAACAGAGATTGCTAAGAAGGGAAACTTAAACTTTTAAAATTAAGAATCTGTTCTAGACATATGATTGTCTCTTTTTTTAATCGTTAATATTTTTTTGAGTCTAGAAATTCTAGACTCCCTTGTATCTATCTAGTGTAAACCATACTTAGATTAGCCCTGGTGGTTTAGACTAAACCAGGGAGTCTCCTAACACCACCTGGTGGCAGCATATCCACATTACAGTTCTTTTGAGTGGTTGAATTCTTAAAGTGAAATTGGAAGCCTATGCAGTGGTCTAGAGCACCTACGCCTCTGTGTTCTCTCCACCCCCTCTGTGTTCTGTCCACCACTGTGACCAGGCATTAATCCATGAGATACTTTTACATGATGTATGAAGGCTTGGATCAGGTTTCTAATAGGAGACTGTTAGAGCACATTAAGATATGTATTTCGAGGTCTTTGCCCTGCAGTGGAAAGGGCCCATACATAACAATATAGAAGAATCAATCAAATAAATTTTCAGACCCAGAGTGAATCATATTTTGGTTATTTTTTGAATAGATTTTTTTTAAAGAATAAAATGTCTGAGGAAATGTGATATATAACCTTGAAACTGACTGAGTCAACAGATGTTTTTTGGTGATTTAATATAGGTAGCTGACCAGCAGGCAGCCATGTTTGGGGAATGCTGCTTTCAGAGAGGAGACGTGAAGTTCACTATGGGAACAGGGACTTTTTTGGATATTAATACTGGAAGCAACGTTCAACAGACTGCTGGAGGTAAATGGTCAAACTCTTTTCTACTGTTTGTTTATTATGGATAAAACCACATCTCTTAAGAAAATTTGAGTGAATCTTTCATGATACTTATTTTAAGGCAATCTCTTGCTATACATCCATGATATCTTCTATTGGCTTTTCATAACAAGGTAATTGAATATCTTCTCTGTTTAAGTTGAGTCAGTACTACTAAAAGCTAAACAACTCCCATTTTCCTTTACCTTCTTGTGTTGTTTTCTTTACCTTCTAGCAAAAAAAAGAGAATATCTGATATCTATGTATATATACATATACTCATGTAAAATATTGTCTTCTTAGTATCACTCCAGAAAATATGGGACGTTGTGGTCAGCTTTCTAAATAATATTTGGATATTATTGGAAACTCTGATTTGGACATCTGACTGTGCCTTAAGTCAAATCAGCTAGTGCTTATTGTGCCAGGCCTTGTGCTAAGCATAGATGATACAAAAAAGGCAAAAACTGTCCCTGCTTTCAAGGAGCTTATAGACTAATGGGGGAAGACAACATGCAAACAACTATGTACAAACAGTATATACAGGACAGACAAAAATATATTTCATGTTCTATAATAGACAGATTTCTCTCCTTATGATTGAATTTATAGTGATTCATTAGGGGATTTTGCCTTTGTAACCATCATTGACAAACCACCAAAGTTAGAATTAGGTTATCTTTTGGTGACTCTCAAATTTTTGCCTTCTCCAAATGTTCCTGTTTCTTTTAAGAACATAATCTAGTATCCTGGGTTCATAACCCTGAAGGCTCTCCTTGATTCTTTCCTCTCCCTTACCCACCATCCTCATTTGCATCGCCAGGTCTCAGCATTTTATAGGTTTGCCCTTTTCTAGCCATCCATACAGCCACCACCCTCATCTGTACGCCCGTTACTTTCCACCTGCTGCTTATAATAGACTCCTGCTTCATTTCCTTGACTCCTGTCTCTTCCCTTCTCCAATTCATCCTCTTTGTGCCTTCCAACTAAAACATCAATCTGACCACGTCCTATCTTGACTCAGATCTTTAGTCCTTCCCACACATTCTTCAGCCCAACGTTTAAAGCCCTTCTAGAGGCTGACTTCACCTTAACTTTCCAGACTTGTTTCATATTATTCCTTTTCATACAGTCTTAGTTGTAGACCAAGTTGCTATTTTCCAAACTTTGTATTCTGTCTCTTGCCTTGATGCCTTTACCCACACGTCTGGAATGGACTTACTCTTTACTCTTTGTCCTACAACAATCCACTCCGTTGATATGCCCCTTCATTCCTTAGCTCCCTCCTTCTCTCTCTCTCTCACATATCTCCAGCAACCTCTTTGCAGTCAAGGTCTGGTTTGCTTTTTGGGTTGTTTTTTTTTTTAACTTTGTATCTGAAGCACCTTGCTTATGGTAGGCATTTAATGTTGAGTGAAATCAAATTGAAGACTAATTTCTCTAGGAAACTTGTCTCAAAATAGCTTTGGATTTTATTTAGTATAATACTTGTTTGGAAATTGGCAGATATGTAGGAATCTTTAAGATGACTGAATTAGCCCATTTTAAAATGTCTCTGAAACAGAGAATTATGTATTAAATATTGTATAACTTGCACTTATTTTATTTATAAGGTTTCTATCCATTAATTGGTTGGAAGATTGGTCCAGAAGTTGTATGCTTGGCTGAAGGCAATGCAGCAGACACTGGTACTGCCATAAAATGGGCCCAAAATTTGAGTAAGTAAACCTTCAAACTGATCATAAAATATGCTAAATTTAAGCTCTTGAATATTAGTACCAGTTACTCTTTTAATGGTAATCAGACAGGGTATTTATTGACTGGTGTTTCTGCATAAGGACTTTGAATAAGAGATTCTTGTAGAAATCTTTTGGAATTTGAAAGAATAGAACAACAATGATTATTTGGAAGTTAAAACCAGAAAGAAAGATGTAGTTAAGTGTTCCTACCTATCTCACTGTGGTTTTTTTTCTTGGATTTCCCGATGAGAAGTTGGTTTGGTACATTTACTATATCTGTTTGGTTTTTGTTTTAAATTTTCTTTCCAATTTATTTATTTTTAGTTTTCAACATTCATTTCCACAAGATTTTAAATTACAAATTTTTCTCCCTGTCTTTCCCTAGCCCCCCACCCCAAAATACCGAGCTTACTGAATACCCATCCCCCTAATCTGTTCTGTCTTATATCCTCCCTCATCCCCCCCTAACTTTCTAGTAGTAGGGCAAGATGGATTTCTATACCCCAGTGCCTGTATATCTTATTTCCCAGTTGTAAAAAAACCAAACTTATTTTAAAAACGTTTGTATTTAAAATTTTGAGATCCAGATTTTTTTTCCTTTCTTCCTTTCTCACCCATCCCCACTAGGAAGATAAGCAATTCAATATAGGTTGTACATGTGTAGTTACACAAAACATTCCCATAGTAGTTATATTGTAAAAGACTAATTATAACTCCCTCCATCCTATCTTGCCCCACACTTACTCTATTTTCTCCTTTGACCCTGTCCCTTTTCAAAAGTGTTTGCTTCTAACTACCATCTCCCCTAATCTGCCCTCCCTTCTATCATCCCCCCTCTTATCCCCTTCCCCCTATTTTCCTGTAGGGTAAGATACCCAATTGAGCATATATGTTATTCCCTCCTTAAGCCAAATTCAATGAGAATAAGGTTGTCCCATTCCCTTTCACCTTCCTACTCTTCCCCTTCATTGTAACAGTTTTCTCTTGCCTCTTTTATATGATATAATTTACCCAAGTCTATCTCTTCCTTTCTCCTTCTCCCAATATATTCCTCTCTCACCTCTTAATTTTATTTTTTTTAGATATCATCCCTTCATATTCAACTCATCCTGTGCCCTCTGTCTATGTAATACATATACATACATATGCACATACCCACATATATTTATACACACATATACCTTCCTATACAGACATATATGTATGTATACATATATACATATATATATATATATATATATATATTCCCTTCAACTACCCTCATACTGAGAAAAGGCTTATGAGTTACGATAGTTGTTTTTCCATGTAGGAATGTAAATAGTTCAACTTTGATAAGTTCCTTATGATGTTTTTTCCCTGTTCACCTTCTCATGCTTCTCTTGCTTCTTGTATCTGAATGTCAGATTTTCTATTCAACTCTGGTTTTTTCATCAAGAATGCTTCAAAGTCCTCTATTCTTCTGAATGACCATATTTTCCCCTGAAACATGATACTCAGTTTTGCTGGGTAGATGATTCTTGGTTTTAATCCCAACTTCTTTGCCCTCCAGAATATCATATTCCAAACCCTTCGATCCCTCAGTGTAGAAGCTGCCAGATTGTTATCCTGATTGTATTTCCACAATATTAAAATTGTTTCTTCCTGGATGCTTGTAATATTTTCTCCTTGATCTGGGAACTCTGGAACCTGGCTACAATATTCCTAGGAGTTTTCTTTTTGGGATCTTTTTCAGGAAGTGATCAGTGGATTCCTTCAAACTCTATTTTGCACTCTGGTTCTAAAACATCAGGGCAATTTTCCTTGAGAATTTCTTGAAGGATGATTTCTAGGTTCTTTGTTTTTGTTTTTTTTTTCTTTTTCTTTTTTTTTGAGGGCAGTTGGGGTTAAATGACTTGTCCAAGGTCACAAGGCTAGTTTTTGTGTTAAGTATCTGAGACCGGATTTGAACTCAGGTCCTCCTGATTCCAGGGCCGGTGCTCTATTCACTGTGCCACCTAGCCACCCCTCTTGGTTCTTTTTTTGATCATGGCTTTCAGGTAGTCCAATAATTTTTAAATTATCTCTCCTGGATCTATTTTCCAGGTCAGTGATTTTTCCAATGAGATATTTCACATTGCCTTCTATTTTTTCATTTGTTTGTATCTGTTTAATAGTATCTTGATTTCTCATAAAGTCACTAGCTACCATTTGCTCCAATCTAATTCTAAAGGAATGATTCTCTTCAGTGAGCTTTTGAGATTCTTTTTCAATCTGGCAAAGTCGGCTTTTTAAGGCATTCTTCTCCTTGCCTTTTTGAACCTCTTTTGCTGTTTGAGTTAGTCTATTTTTTAAGGTGTTATTTTCTTCAGTCAGGTTGTTGTGGACTTGCTTTTCATGATTTTCTTGCATCCTGCTCATTTCTCTTCCCAATTTTTCTTCCACTTCTCTTATTTGGTTTTCAAAATTCTTCTTAACTCCTCTATGGCCTGTAACCAGCTCGTATTTTCCTTTGACGCTTTTGGTGCACGAGTTCTGACTTCACTGTCTTCCTTCTGTTCCATCCTTTGATCCTTTTTGTCCCCCCAAAAATAATCAATTGTAGGATTGTGTTTCCTCTGCTCCCTCATGTTGCCAGTCAGTTACTTGACTCTTGAGCTCTTTCCCACAGTAGAACTCTACTTTCAGAATGTAGAGAGCTTTGTCCCAAATCTTTGGGGTTTTTGCAGCTGCCAGATCTATTAGGAGGGCGCCCTCTCTATAGCCCCCACAAGCTCTGGCACACCAGCCACCAACCCCAGGACTGCCACACAAGATCACGAACCAGATCCAAGCAGGTTAAAACAACAGCAATTACCCTCTGAATGGTCACTTGGTCCTGCTACGATCTGCAGGCCAGGAGCACTGGTAGCATCCAGGCAGCAGTAGCTGCAGCCACTGTGCCTCCACCCCTTCTTACCCCAAGGGCAGGGGCCGGACTGCACTCTTCCAACACCCTTTTCCAACATAGTTCCCCACTGACCTTTTACTTTGGCGTTTATGGGGGGCCAGAACCACATAGCTCACATGGGACTGTGCTCTGCTCTCAGGCTGGTACAATAGATCCTTCCTGCCAGGCTGCCTTCAGTGGGAGATGTGTTTCTCTCTGTCACTTTGTGGGTTGTGTAGCTCTAAAATTTGTTTTGAGTCATTTTTTTACATGTATTGAATACTGGAGCCATGCAGAAATCCTGTTTCTACTCCCATTTTTTATTTATTTTGTTAAATAATTCCCAATTACACGTAAAAAAGATTTTAGGAATAATTTTTAAGAATTTTGAGTTCCAAATTCTCTCCTTCCCTCTTGCCCCTCCCCTCTCCCAGAGATGGAAAGCATTTTGATTTTGATACACATGCTATCATGCAAAACATATTTCCATATTAGCCATGTTGAAAAAAGAAAACACAAAATAAAACAATAAAAATAAAGATATTTTTTAAAAGTATGCTTCACTCTGCATTCAAAGTTCATCAGTTCTTTCTCTGGAAGTGGATAATGTTTTTCATCATAATTATGATTGGAAGACCATTGTAATTATCTTAGATCATTGTCTTGATCAGGCTAGCAATGTCTTTCACAGTTGCTCATCCTTACACTATTACTGTTAATATGTACAGTTTTCTCCTAGTTTTGCTCACTGAGTTCATCTAAGTTTTCTCAGGTTTTTCTGAAACCATTTTCCTCATTATTTCTTTTGGCACAATAGAATTCCATCATAGTCATATACCACAACTTGTTAAGCAATTAGCCAGTTGAAGGGCATTGCCTTGATTTCTGATTATTTGCCACCACAAAAAAGAGCTGCTATAAATAGTATTAACATATGGGTCCTTTTTCCTTTTCTTTGATTTCTTTAGGATACAGACGTAGGAGTGGTATTTCTGGGTCAAAGGGTGTGCACAGTTTTATAGCCCTTTGAGCATAGTTCCAAATTGTTTTCCAGAATAGTTGGAGCAGTTCACAACTCTACCAGCAGTGCATTAGTGTCCAGCTTTTTAGACATCCCCTCCTACACTAGTCATTTTTCTTTTCTGTCATGTTAGCCAATATGATAGATATAAGGTAGTATTCTGGAGTTGTTTTAATGTGCATTTCTCTGATCAGTAGTGCTCTAGAGTATTCTTTTCATGTGACTTGATAGCTTTGATATTTTTCTTCTGAAAACTGCCTTTTCCTATCCTTTGACCATGTGTCCTCTGGGGAATGGTTCTTATTTTTATAAATTTGGCTCAGTTCCTTTATATATTTAAGAAATGAAGTCTTTATCAGAGAAACCTGCTGTAAAACTTTTTTCCTAGTTTCTTATTTTCCTTCTCATTTTGACTGTTATTAGTTTTGTTTGTGCAAAGACTTATTAATTTTATGTAATCAAAATTATCTATTTCACTTCCTGCAATTCTGTCTATCTCTTGTTTGGTCATAAACTCTTCCCTTATCCATAGATATGATGGGAATATTTTTCCATGCTCCCCTAATTTAATTATAACAAAACACTTTATTTCTAATTATTTCTCTATTTTGACCTTATCTTGGTATATGTGAGGTGTTGGTTTATGCCCAGTTTCTACCAAACTACTTTCTACTTTTCTCAGCAATTTTTGTCAGATGTTGAGTTTTTATACCAACAGCTTGGATCTTTGGGTTTATCAAACACTAGATTACTATGGTCATTTACTTATGTGTGTTATGTAGTTAATCTCTTCCACTGATCTACCACTTTATTTCTTAGCCAGTACTAGCTTGTTTTGATGATTACCACTTTTTAATGTAGTTTGAAATCTAGAATAGCTATTCTTCCTTCCTTGACTTTTTTTCCCATTGATTCCCTTGATATTCTTGACCTTTTTTTTTTTTTTTTTTTTTTAAGCAATCAGGGTTAAGTAACTTGCTCAAGGTTACACGGCCAATTATTTCTGGGTGTGGTGCTAAGTATCTGAGCCCGGATTTGATCCCCAGGTCATCCTGACACTGGAGCCGATGCTCTTACTCGCTGTGCTACCTGGCCTCCCCGACCTTTTGTTCTTCCAGATAAATTTTATTACTATTTTTTCTAGGTCTATAAAATATTTAGTTGGTAGTTTGATTGGTATGGCACTGAATAAGTAAATTAATTTAGATAGAATAGTCATTTTTATTATATTGGTTTGGCCAACCTGTGAGCAATTAATATTTCTCCAGTTCTTTAGCTCTAGCTTTATTTGGGTGAAGTGTTCAGTAATTTTGTTCATGTAATCCTTGGGTTTGTCTTGGCAGATAGACCCTTTAAGTATTTTATATTGTCTGGAGTTATTTTAAGTGGAATTTCTCTTTCTATCTCTTGCTGCTGGGTTTTGTTGGTAGTATATAGAATTGCTGATTAATTATATAACTTTATTTCATGTCCTTCAACTTTGCTGAAGTTATTTGTTTTATCTAATTTTTTAGTTGATTCTCTAGGGTTTTTCTAAGTATATCATCATATCATCTGCAAAGAGTAATAATTTTGTTTTCTCGTTCTTTCAATTTCTTTCTCTTGTTTTATTGCTACAGTTAGCTTTTCTAGCACAATATTAAATAATACTGTCATGGTATTAATGAACATCCTTGCTTTATTCTTGATCTTATTGGGAAGACTTCAAGTTTATCCCTGTTACAGATAGATTTTTCTGTTTTTAGATAGATACTTCTTATTACTTTAAGAATGGCTTCATTGATTCCTATACTTTCTAGTGTTTTTAATAGGCATGCGTGTTGTAATTTGTCAAAAGTTTTTCTGTATCTATTCATATAATTATATTATTTTTGTTTTGTTATTTTTACTGATATAGTCAATTATGCCAGTAGCCTTTTTAATGTTGAACCAGCCTTGCATTCCTGGTATAAATCTCACTTGGTCATAGTATATGATCTCTGTGACATAATGCTGTGATCTCCTTGCTAATATTTTATTGAAATTTTTTTAAGATTTTTTTTTCATTTTTCAAATGCTTTATTAACTTCTGATTTACATCATTCATTTCTGCCAGATTTTGAGTTACAAATTTTCTCCCCGTTTTTCCCCTATCCACCGCCCCAAAATAGCAGTGCCACAGGATATTCCCTCCTCCAATCTGCTCTCTCCCATACCCCCTACGACTTTTCCAGTAGGGCATGGTGGATCTCTATGCCCCAGTTGTCTGTATATCTTATTTCGCAATTACATGTAAAATAGCATTAATAATAGTATATCTATCTATATATTATATATCTATCTGTCTATATTATATATATATATATATATATATATATATTTTAAACCTTTGAATTCCAGATTCATTCCCTTTCTCCCTTTTCACCCACCCTTACTGGGAAGATAAGCAGTTCAGTATAGGTTGTATATGTGTAGCTAATGCAAAACATTAACATAGTAGATATATTGTAAAAGACTGACTATATTTCCTTCCCTCCTATCCCACCTCCCACTTGTTCTGTTCTCTACTTTGATCCCGTCCCTTTTCAAAAGTGGGTTCTTCTAACTTCCCTCCCCCCAACCTGCCCTCCCTTCCATCATCCCCCCTCTCATCCACTTTCCCCCTACTCTCCTGGAGAGTGAGATACCCTATTTAGTGTGTATTTCATTCCCTCCCCGATCCAAATTCAATGAGAATAAGGTTGACCCATTTCCTTTTGCCTTCCTATTCTTCCCCTCCATTGTAACCATTTTCCCTTGCCTCTTCTGTATGAGATAGTTTACCCCATTCTGTCTCTCCCCATCTCCTCTCGTTATATTCTTCTCTCACCTCTTAATTTCACCTTTTAAGTATCATCCCTTCCTATTAAATTGGTCCTGTGCCCTCTATATATATGTACCTGTGGACATATATACACACATTCACATATGTATTCATACTCCTGTATACCCTCTGATATAAACATATATATACACACACATACATACATTTTTATTCCCTTCAACTATTTTCATACTGAGAAAAGTTTCATCAGTTACAATTATGTTTTTCCATGTAGGAATGTTAATAGTTCAACTTTGATAAGTTCCTTATGATTTCTTTTCCCTGTTTACCTTCTCATGCTTCTCTTGCTTCTTGTATCTGAATGTCAAATTTTCTATTCAACTCTGGTTTTTTCATCAAGAATGCTTGAAAGTCCTCTATTCCACTGGATGACCATATTTTCCCCTGAAACATGATACTCAGTTTTGCTGGGTAGGTGATTCTTGGTTTTAATCCCAGATCCTTTGCCCTCCGGAATATCATATCTCAAGCTCTTCAATCCCTCAGTGTAGAAGCTGACAGATCCTGAGTTATCCTGATTGTGTTTCCACAATATTCAATTTGTTTCTTCCTGGCTGCTTGTAATATTCTCTTCTTGATCTGGGAATTTAGGAACCTGGCTATAATATTCCTAGGAGTTTTCTTTTTGGGATCTTTTTTTAGGAGGTGATCGGTGATTCTTTCAACCTCTATTTTGCCCTCTGGTTCTAAAACATCAGGGCAGTTTTCCTTGAGAATTTCTTGGAGGATGATTTCTAGGTTCTTTCTTTGATCATGGCTTTCAGGTAGTCCAATAATTTTTAAATTATCTCTCCTGCTTTTATTTTCCAGGTCAGTGGTTTTTTCCATGAGATATTTCACATTGCCTTCTATTCTTTTATTTGTTTGGATCTGTTTAACAGCATCTTGATTTCTCATAAAGTCATTAGCTTCCATTTGCTCCAATCTAATTCTGAAGGAATGATTCTCCTTAGTGAGCTTTTGAGATTCTTTTTCCATCTGGCAAATTCGGCTTTTTAAGGCATTCTTCTCCTCATTGCCTTTTTGAACCTCTTTTGCCCGTTGAGTTAGTCTATTTTTTAAGGTGCTATTTTCCTCAGTCAGGCTGTTGACTCTAATTTCATAATTTTCTTGCATTGTTCTCATTTCTCTTCCCAATTTTCCCTCCACTTCTTTTATCTGCTTCTTAAGGTCCTCTATGGCCTGTAACCAGCTCGTATTTTACTTTGAAGCTTTTGGTGCAGGAATTCTGACTTATATAAGACTTCACTGTCTTCCTCCTGTTCCATGCTTTGTTCCTTTTTGTCCCCAAAATAGGAGTCTAATGTTGGATTCTTCTGTTTGCTTTGCTTCCTTTGCCTGGTCATGTTGCCACTCAATTACTTGACTTTTGGGCTTTTTGCCACAGTAGGACTCTGCCACCAGACAGGGGAGCTTCGTACCAAACGCTGGGGTTTTCTCAGCTGCCAGAGGTATTAGTTGGGTGCCTTCTCTGAGGTCTCCACAAGCTCTGGCAAGCTGGTCACACACCCCAGGACCTCTACCCTAGACTGCAATCGAGATCCAAGCAGGTTAAAGCAAGAGCGATTACCCCTCAGACTGGTCACTTGGTCCCCCTACACTCTGCCGGCCAGGAGCTGAACCTGCCACGTGGTGGTGGCTGTGCCGCAGCCCTCAGCGGGTTCTCACCCCGGGCACAAAAGCCGAGGCATTCCCACCTACTGAGTCCCACAGTCCACACTGCACTGACTTCTCACTTTGTCCTTAGCATCTATGTGTTGATAATGATAAATATGGATTGCTGCAGCTGCTAGTGATCTAGAGTCCCTCCACCAGCAGCTGGTCGGGCCTGACCTGGGGCTAAAACCTCCACCAAGAGTATCGCAGCTGGGCTTGGCTTCCAGAGCACTGTGCTGGCCAATTCCTGCCAGACGGCTGGGCTATTCTCAGCAGGAGGTTAGCTTCTCTGTGTCATTTTCTGTAGCTCCAAAGTTTGTTCAGAGTCCCCTTTTACACTGATTGGAGGTGGTGGGAGCCGGAGCTGCATGGAGGTCCTTTTTCTACTTTACCATCTTGACTCTGCCCCCCCCACAGGTAATCTATTTAAATTTTTTGCATTGATATTAATTAAGAAAATTGGTCTATAGTTTTCTTTCTCTGTTTTTGCTTTCCCCTGTTTAGATATCAAAACCATATTTGTATTATAAATGGAATTTGATAGGACTCCTTCTTTACTTATTTTTAAAGATAGTTTATATAGTTTTGGGATTAATTTTTCCTTAAACATTTGGTAGAATCTACTTGTAAATATATCTGGTCCTAGTGATTCTTTTCTTATTGAACTTATTGATGACTTATTCAATTTCTTTTTTCTAAATTAAGGTTCATAATTTACATGATCTATTTCCTCTTTTGTTAATCTGCATAGTTTATATTTTTGTAAATATTCATACATTTGACCTATGTTATATCCTGGCATGTAGCTGGGCAAAATAGCTCCTAATAGTTGCTTTAATTTTGTCTTTATTGGAGACTCGTTCACCCTTTTGATTTTTTGATTTTTCTTTCATATTTTTTTAACAAATTAGCCAATGGTTTATCTATATTATTTGTTTTTTCATAAAATCAGCCCCTAGTTTTCTTTATTAGGTCAATAGTTTTTTTTACATATACAAATTTTATTACTCTCTCCTTTGATTTTCAGGATTTCCACTTTGGTATTTAATTGGAGATTTTAAAATTTATTCTTTTTCTAGTATTTTTTAATTGCATGCGTAATTTATTGATCTGCTTTCTTTCTCTTTTATTAATGTAGGCAGTTAGAGATATAAATTTTCTCCTATGTACTGCTTAAGCTGTCTCCTACAAATTTTGGAATGTTGTCTCATTGTTGTCATTTTCTTCAATGAGATTGTTGATTCTATGATTCATTCTTTGATCCATTCATTTTTTAGGTTTAGATTATTTAGTTACTTTTTAATCTATTAGCTTTTTAAAATCAATTAACTTTTAATTTATGCTTCCCCAGCTATTTATCAAATGTAATTTTATTACATTATGGTCTGAAAAGGGTGTATTTAATGTTTCTGCTTTTCTGCATTTGGTTGTGAAGTTCTTATGCTCTTATACATGGTCAATTCTTGTGAAGGTACTATGTCCAGCTGAGAAAAAGGTATACTCCTTCCTGTTCCATTAAGTTTTCTCCAGAGGTCCGTCATATCTAACTTTTCTACGATTCTATTCATCTCCTTGTCTTCTTTCTTCTTTCTTTTATGGTTAGATTTATCCAGCTTTGAGATGGAAAAGTTGAGGCCCTTTACTAGTATAGTTTTATAATCTATTTCTACCTGAAATTCACTTAACTTTTCTTTTAACAATTTGGGTGCTATTCCATGTAGTGCACATATGTTTAGTATTGATATTACTTTATTGTCTATAGTTCCTTTTAACAAGATTTCATTTCCCTTCTTATCCCTTTTAATTAGGTCTATTTTTGCTTTTGCTTTATCTGAGATCATGATTGCTACTCTTGCCTTTTTTACTTCAGCTGAAGCATAGTGGATTATATTTCAGCTCCTTATTTTAACTCTGTGTATGTTTCTCTGTTTCAAGTGTTTTTCTTGTAAATAGAACATTGTTCCATTCTAGTTTCTAATTCATTCTGCTATCTTCTTCTGTCTTATGGGTGAGTTCATTCTATTCACCTTCAGTTATGTTTAGCAACTGTGCATTTCCCTCTATCCTATTTACTTTTTTTAGCCTTCTCTCTCTCACTCTTTTTGTCCTGTCCCTCCTCTAAAGTCTGTTTTACTTCTGACCATTACCTTCTTTAACGTGTCCTTCCTTTTATCATCCTCATCTTTTTTTATCTCCCTTTCCTCCTGCTTCTCTGTTTGACAAGATAGATTTCTATTACCAATTGAGTGTATATGTGTGTAGATACACATATACACACATATACATATATATATTTTTTTTCCCTTTATGAACCAACTTAGATGTTAGTGAGGTTCAGACATTGACCCCCCACACACACACATTTTCCCCTCCACCGTAAAAGCTTTTCCTTGTAGACCTCTTTTATGTGAGATAATTTTCCCCATTCTTCCTGTCCCTTCCCCCCTTTCAAGGCATCTCTCTTTTTCACCTATCAGTTTGGTTTTTTTTTTTTTTTACATCTGGACATAATTGACTCATTCCCATACCTTCTTTCTATGTAGAATCTTTCTAACTGCTCTAGTAATGATAAAGTTCTTAGAAGATACATATATCATCTTCCCATATAGACTTTGAAGTAGTTAAACAGCTTAATCTTACTGAGTCCCTTATGATATCTTTCGTATTTACTTTTTTGTGTCTTTTTATGTCTTCAGTCTTATATTTGAAAGTCAAATTTTCTCTTCCACTCTGTAATAGAAATCAAGAATGCTTAAGAGTCCTCTATTTCATAAAATACCCATTTTTTTCCCTTGAAGGATTGTCTCATGTTCCCATCTCTCCCTACCTCCTCCTTTCATTAATCCAGAACTTAAACACCAAAAAAATAAGCCTACCAGTTCACACCCAGGAATACAAAAGAAGCTTCTATATTAAACCATGAATCTTCATTTACATTGCATGTTGTTTTAAAAAATATACAAGAATTCTACCTGTAACTTTCTAAACTGACCTGATGATACCTGCTTCCTTCTGTTCTGTGCACTTAAAAACTTTTTATCTTTTTCTGTCAGACTGTGCTGGTATGATGAGCTTACATTCCAAGCTTAACACCTCCCTGGGCTGCTAGTGTACTAGGTGTGTCCCTTTGCATATCCAGGGCCAACGGGGACATTAGAATCAAAATCTCAGTCCCTTCAATTGGAAAGGACCTCAAGGCCTCTCTAGCTCTTTTTAAAATTAAATGGTGTGTAAGTGATCAGCAATGACTTTGTATAGAAAGTAATGTTTGAACTGAGTTTCAGGGGAAACAAAGGATTTTATGAGACAGAGATAAAGAAGTGCATTCTAGGTGTGGGGGAATCACCCCACAATGGAACAGAGATAGGACACTGTGTGATGGACAGCACAACCACTCTGAATGAACCATGTAGTGAGTGTCTGAAGAGAGAACAGGAGATAAGGAAGCCAGGAAGTGAGTCAGCCCATAAAAAGCTTTAAATGCCAAACAGAAGAGGGCCAGAAGGCCACTAAAGTTATCCAAAAGGGGAGTTGAATGGTCAGACCTGAGCTTTTGGACGTTCCCTTTAGCAGCTGTGGGGAGAATGGATTAGAGAAGGGAGAATGTCTTAGCAGGGATACCATGTTTTACTCTATTCCTCTTTAAATTAGCTCTACTTAATCATCTTTTTACTTTTTAAAAAATTGTTTCTGGGCGACCAGGTAGCACAGCAAGTAAGAGCACCAGCTCCAGTGTTGAGATGACCTGGAAATCGAATCCCGGGCTCAGACACTTAGCACCCACCCAGAAACACCTGGCCGTGTAACCTTGAGCAAGTTACTTAACCCCAATTGCTTTATAAAAAAAAAAAAATTAAAAAAATTGTTTCGTGAGTGAAAAAAATTATCACATGATAGGCAGTCATGGATGGGTTGAGATCTGCACTGTTAGAAGGAAAAGCCACATTAATAAAACCACCACTTCATATTTGCTTGTATCTTTGTATCCAGGGATGTGCCAAAGCCAACTTTTATACAAGATTCTTGAGAGCCAAATGGTAAATTTTCAGTGTGAGCATTTATACCACAGAAATTGGCAAATGCTATAAATCAGAGCTTGATTTATTGGTTTGTTGATTGTTTAGACTTAAAGTGATGGACAAAGTGCAGATTAGATTTAAAAATCTGTCCCAGGCCCATCTATGTCAACCAATGGTATATAAGCCCCATTAGGGAAAAGATTCCTTTCCATTTCTGTCTTTGTATCCTTAGGGCATTGTGCATGGTAGGTACTTAATAAATATTTCTTGAATTTCACTGGATTAAAACACCATCAATGCTAGAATAAAGTACTCAGTGTTAGAGACAAAATGTGCTTAGCGCAATGCCTGGAGATGCCTACTACAGGGTTTGAGCAGTCATGTTGCTTATATGGTCATTCTTTATGTATATGAAGTTCTGTTGCTAATAAATCTTAGGGTTGTTCTATGTAATTATATTTTCATTTGTTTTTCTTCTTTTCCATAACCCAAAACTTTTTGCAGATCTTTTCACAGATGCTGATGAGACTGAAAAAATGGCTAAAAGTTTGCCAGATTCTGAAGGAGTTTATTTTGTTCCATCTTTTAGTGGATTACAGGTAAAAGAAAAAACTCCAGCCAGAGACAGCTTTGTCTGTACTCTCCTACCAGCTTATCTATAGTTTCCCTTGACTTAGACCGGAGAACAATGTGTAGCATATCATGGGGGAATAGGGTCAGTTGAACTACTAGTGGATTCTAAAGCTGAGAAGCCATACTCTAGTTCTCAAGAAACTCCCTAGGATTAAACAGAAATCCCCCAGATGGTCCTTATTATTGGTCTCAAGTGCTGTCCTAATACTGAACAGACTTTTCAGATTTGGGAATGACTTAATTAAAAATGTAACCAATTCAAATCCAAAAGTTAGCAATGGACTAAAATGGAACTTTTTTTTTTCAACCAGTGACCTAGGACTGGTTTGCCAAAGGTATCCATTTCCTTACCTTTGGCAAAGTACAATGTAATCATGAAGGGTCTTCCCAGTGTTCTAATGCAGTGGGGTCACACCCTCAAATCACATCTGAGGATCCCTGAAAGCAAGATGTATAAACTATGTGTAGGAATCATTTCACTCCCCTCTGAAAGAATATGTCCTTTTTAGAGTGAAAAAATGCTCTGAATCACTATTGATTAGAGAAATGCAAATCAAAACAACTCTGAGGTACCACATCACACCTATCAGATTGGCTAACTGACAAAACAGGAAAATGGTAAATGTTGGAGATGTGGGAAAATTGGAACACTAATGCATTGTTGGTGGAATTGTGAACTGATCCAACTATTCTGGAGAGCAATTTGGAACTATGCCGAAAGTGTATGTCCTTTTTAGAGTGAAGTGTATCAGCTACTAAATCTCATTCATCTTAAGGGAAGAAATGAAGAATACTTATTCATTAACATTTCAAAAAGGGGGGTTAGATTTAATCCAGGAAATGTAGTAAATAATTAGCATCCTAAATCTCATACCCTTATTGAGAAAAATGCTATGAAATGTTTAATGACTATTTCAGGGACTCTTGTCTGTATCTTCTTTGACAGACAACATTGTTGTTATAATAATCCATTGTGTCCTTGTTCCTTCACCTTTAGACAGGAAGGAACAAACTCCTCCTGAAGTCCCAGTGCAGAAGGCTATCTCCTATATATCCCTATCTGTATCCCTAAAGGAAAGCAGTTTTTTATATGGGTAGGATTTATTACATCTCTTGTTTGACAGTATTGTTTTCCTAATGATAGTCAGTGGTGTGTTGATTAGGGATTTGTCACATAAAGACCACGTGCTTCGTTTTTGTTTTTGATTTTCATTTCTCTTATCAATAGTCATTTAGAGCATTTTTTCATATGACTATAGATAGCTTTAATTTCTTCATCTGAAAACTGCCAGTTCATATCCTTTGACCATTTATCAATTGGGGAATGACTTGTATTTTTGTACATTGGACTTAGTTCTCTATGTATTATAGACATGAGGCCTTTATCAGAAACACTGACTGTAAAAATTGTTTCCCAGCTTTCTGCTTCCCTTCTAATCTTGATTGCATTGGCTTTGTGCAAAACCTTTTTAATTCACATACCCTCTTTCGTTGTAGCCTTATAATAGCCTGAGGAGGGAGGTTCTGTGGCGTTATTCTCTTCATCTTAGTTAACTGAGGCTCAGAAAAGCTGTGCCTCATCCATGCTCACCCAGCTCCTACTGTCTGAGGCCAGATTTGAATCTGTACCTTCTTGACTTCAAGTCTAACACTCCTTCTGTCTCATTTGGAACCCGTGTTCCACATTTACCAAATTGAGAAAGATTACACCAAGATCATGAGAAATAATTATTACTGCTCATCCTTTTTAAAAATTAAGTATCAAGATCAGCTGTGAATGACTTAGCTATTCTCAGCAATGCAGCAATCCAAAACAGCTCTGAAGGACTTATGATAAAAAATGCTCTCACTCCCCAGAGAGAGAACTGATGGTGTCTGAATACAGACTGAAACAAACTTTTTTTTAAATTTCCTTTATTTTTCTTGAGTTTTTTTGGTCTATATTTTCTTCTACACCATGACTGTTTTGGATATGTTGGTTTTTTTTTTAAAGCAATCGGGGTTAAGTAACTTGCTCAAGGTTATGCAGCTAGGTGTTTCTGGGTGGGTGCTAAGTGTCTGAGCCCGGGATTCAATCTCCAGGTCATCCTGACACTGGAGCCAGTGTTCTTACTCTCTGTGCTACCTGGCCGCCCCTTGGATATGTTTTACATGACTGCACATGTGTAGTCTGTGTCAAGTTGCTTGCATTCTCATTGGTGGTGGGGTGGGGGGGGAAGGGAGAGAATTTGGAACTCAAAAGTTTTAAAAACAAATGTTAAATTTTTTTTTACGGGACAGCTAGGTGGCGCAATGAATAGAGCACCAGCCCTGGAGTCAGGAGGATCTGAGATCAAATCTGGCCTCAGACACTTAATACTTACTAGCTGTGTGACCTTGAACAAGTCACTTAACCCCAGTTGCTCTGCTTTCCCCCCTCCAAAAAGCAAAAAATTTTAAAAATTTGTTTTTACCTGTAACTGGGGAAAATAATACGAAATATTGTTAAAAATTAAGCATTCATCTATGTTAGCTATGATTTTTAACACAAGAGAAATGTGAAATCCAAATTTTACCTCTTAGAAATTTTTACACATTTAATATCTTCCTTCCTCCAAATGGGCTAGTAAATTATTCCAGAGAAGTAAATTACTCATAGCTTTCGAGCACAAATCATTTTAGGCCATTAGCGTCCTATATATAATTCACTAGAAAAGAGAATTTAACTTAATGGGAAAATATTTGAGGGCTCTTTTTCCCCTAAAGGAAATTAGTTTTTTCATATGGGTAGGATTTATTACATCTCTTGTTTGACAGTATTATTTTCCCTAATGATAGTCGGTGTGGTGTGTTGATTAGAGAGCTGTCACATGTTGACTATGTGACCTTGGACAAATCACTCAACTTTTCAGTGCCCCATATCATAATGCAAATTACCTGTCATTTTTTTTTCTCATTGTAGCTCCTTTGTCATGTGTAATTTTCTCTTTACTATTTGAAATCTTTCCCCAGTGTTTAAATATGTAAATTAATAATGTGTGCTTTTTTCCTTTGTAGATTCCATTAAATGACCCTTGTGCATGTGCTTCTTTTATGGGTCTTAAGGCTTCCACCAATAAGTATCACCTTGTACGAGCCATCCTGGAGTCAATAGCTTTCAGGTATTAAATAAACCTCTATTTAGCCCACACTTTCCATTTTGAAAAATCCCTGTAAGTCTCAACTGGATATCAAACAGTATATTATCTGAGTACTTTTACTTTGAAAGAGTCTGCATGTTATAGTGGGTCGGGGGCTGACCTCAGAGTCTGGAGATCCTGGGTTCAAGGCCTGCTTTGGATACATCCTGACTCTAAACCAAAGAACTCTTTAAGCCTGTATGTTGTAGAAGAGGTGCTGTCCTGCTCCCTGTACTGCTGTTCTAAAATATTCTGTGATTTCAGTGAGAGTGTTCCCTTAACATTTATATCTTGTCCCGTGTTTGTTCTTATTTTAAGTTATTAATAGATAGCATTAATATGAATGAAATCCTAACTTAGAGCATTTGCAATTTTTTAAAAATCCCATTATTTATAGAAGAGACTATTAAGGCTCCAAGTTGGGATTTCTTTTTTATGGAGCATAACAGAGTTTTTCTACTACAGAAACCCTAATTAATAATACTGTAAGTGTTTAAAATATAATTTAATTTTTAAGAGTTCAAATTTTCAAGAGACTTTTTATGGGGGATTTTCTTGTAACTATTTTGTCATAATATGAGACAGTGGTCTTATATTAAATATTAAGAATTTGGCCAGTAGGCAGTATGCTATAGTGTGGCAGATAGCTATCCTCCAGTCAGAGAAGACCTAGGTTCAGGTGGGGCCTCTGCTCCATCCTGGTGGGGTGACACGGGGTGAATCACTTAATCTCTTAGTGCTCCAGGTACCTCTAAGACTGCAGAAAAGGTTCTGACCTGCATTGGTAGAGGGAGTTGCCTCACCAGGGACTTCCCTAAAACCAGTGAAATCCTAGGTCCAGTTTCTAATCTTTATGACTATCATCAGAAGAAAATTGATAGGGACCACTAAGCCATACATAAAGATCCCAGTGGCCACATTTTGTCTTAGAAAACTACACGTTAACATTATCTATATTCTCTTGTATTTTTATTTATTTTGTTAAACATTTCCAATTCATGGTTTAGTGGCCCTGTTTTTATTTGAGTTTGATACCGCTTCTCTAGGCAACTCTCTAAGATAAAGTTGCAGAAAAGTTGCCAACCTGCATTGAGAGAGGGAGTTTTCTTACCTGGGAGTTCCCAGTATCACAGGTCCCATCCCTATCCCTGTCCTATGAAAGAGTATCATCTGCGTGTAACTTTGTGTATTTTTTTTTCATTTTGAAGGAAATACATATTATAGTCATGATTTGCAATTTTTCTAAAGAGCTGTCTTCTTTTTAAATAGAAATAAACAGTTGTATGAGATGATGCAAAAGGAGGTTAACATTCCTGTTACCTCAATTCGGTATGTAGACTTTACTTTCAATATGACAGAATCTTTCATAACTAAGAGTATAAAACTAAAATGAGTAAGAATTCATCATAAATTACCCAGTCTCACAAATTTCAACATCTGAAGTTCAAAATTCTTTTTGACCTAATTCCTCAAAGAGCAAACCTTCCTTAAATCTTGTTCCTTATGATTAATGGGAAAATAGTTGCCATCGTTTTCTAGAGGAAGTGCTGATAGGTTTCAGGAGACCTAAACCTAACTTTTCTGGCCCCCGAATCTAGAGAGTAGCATTAGGATTGTAGAGGAAAGCCCCCACTTAGATGTCTTCTGAATGGGAAGGGTGTTCAGGATCTTGGCATGATTCGTGGTTTTGTTTGCCTCTCTCTCTAATGACAGCATCGATTCCTCAAGCCCTTTGTCAGAATGTCCAAATAGACCGGAGTTAGATTTGAAACCAGGGGACTTCATGTCTGAATTCTGAACTAGTAAAAAATTTCTTCTCTCCTATTTGAGCTGGTCATTGCAGTTTCTGCAGCAGCCAGCTGTAAATGGAGTGGCTGGGGGAAGGTGGTATGGGGCCTTGTTCAGGAAATCACTAGTGGAGTCCTGATCTTTAGAGCTGGAAGTGTAGTGCAGGGCTGCCATTTTTTCAAATGAGGAAAAGGCCCAGTAAAATGGTTCATCCACAAACTCCCAGATAGTAGTGATCTCATCTTACCACAACTATACTTCCAAAGCAGAGTATAATAGAATTTTGTTTCAATTTCTTCAGTTTCCTCTACTAATAGAGATTTAGGTCTCCTCCCATATCTTAGTTGAGTGACTAGAAAAATCCATTCACATGATACCAAATTCCCCTCCTTCTATACTTTCCACTCCCCCCTCCATCCCTTCCAGCTCCATAGGAGCCACAGATCAAGAGACCAGGGCCCTTTCAAGCTCTAATGAGGAAGACCTTAGTGAGAAATGGTTTAGATCAGGAGTGGGGAACCTGTGGCCTCCAGGCCACATGTGGCCCTCTAGGTCCTCAGGTGGAGCCCTTTGACTGAAAGCAGACTTCACAGAACAGATCCTCTTAATTAAAGGATTTGTTCTGTGAAGCTTGGACTCAGTCAAAAGGCCACACCCAAGGACCTATAGGGCCACATGTGGCCTCAAGGCTGCAAGTTCCCCACCTCTAGTTTAGATAATCTTGATAAAATCAAGACTGCAGGAGCTCCTTTGTGGTATAGCTTTGATTTTAAGAAACATTAAATGATGTGTTTATTATTGATATGTTACCTTGTACATCTTTCTTCCATAGGGCAGATGGAGGAGTCTGCAAGAATAGTTTTGTTATGCAGATGACCTCTGACCTGATAAATGAGAAGATAGACAGACCTGCCCAGATAGATATGTCTTGTTTAGGAGCTGCTTCTCTGGCTGGGCTTGCAGTTGGTATGTATGATTGGCTTTCTTTTAAAATATTTCCTGTATGCAGGATTTATCATTGTAAAGCCCAGAATTGGAGGGTGATATGGTGTTTACATTCTGCTCCTGCTCACCTGTCACTTAAGTCACTACTTGTGGTTTGCTCTTCTCTCCCATCTCCAGGACAAGCATAAATAGATATATACACATATGTATCTATAAATTTGCATTTATAGAATTATCTAGATATCCTTTTTCCTGTCTTTGACCTCTTAGGTTTATATGCCAGTAGTAGTAATGATAAGTCAAAGGATATTCACAGTTTTAGAGACTTTTGACGTAGAAGCTATTGCTTTCTAGAACAGTTGGACCAGTTCACAACTCCACCAGTAGTGCTTTGATGTGCTTGTCCTCTCATTGTCCCTCTAGTAATGTCACAGTTTACCAAGTCTGTCTCCTAAAACTTAGAGGGCTTGTGATGGATGTCGTTGGAGGCAGTGGTCAGTCTGAAGTCAGCACACAAGTAAATGTTCCACCTCACACACCTGTACTTCAGCCCTATGATGTGACAGTCTTTTGAATTTGTAATAAAACTTGTCCAGGAGGTGCCTTCTCACCTATTTCTAGTCTTTGTGTTCAGTCTTATGGTTCCAGGCAAGATTTACTATCAGATTTGAGAATATATTTTTTCTTATTTCTAGGGTTTTGGACAGACAAAGAGGAGTTAAAGAGGCTGAGGGAAAGTGAAAGAGTTTTTGAGCCACAGAGGAAATTGAAAGAATATGAACCTAGTATGGAAAACTGGGTCAAGGCTGTAAAGCGTTCCATGAACTGGTATAGCAAGATGTAACACCACATGGGAGAAGACAAAGCACTCTATTGCTTTTTGGCGGGGAAACCCTTTTACCATCATTTTTATCCAAATCTTAAACTTGCTAAGACAACGGTACCTCATAAACACACCTTTCATGGCCATGTGTTTTGTAGCAGCCTTCCAGGGAGAGTGGTGGCCACCATATCCAGTTGTGCTTTGGCTGCTCCAGAATTCTTCTGTCTTGCCTCGGGTCCTCATTTTTAAAAACAAAAGAACGTTGTAGATCATTGCTATAACTGAACATTGTGATTTGTTGCCAGAAATTTTTGGTGAATATCATTCAATGTTTCATTCAAAAATTATGTCATTTTTGCCTTGAATTCATTAGATTTCTCTACAATCCATGTACTAAATAAAAGGATGACTGTGCCAAAATATTATAGTAGTGCTAAAGTAGCATTAAGCTTTTTTACATTTAAAGCTGCAATTGTTCAATGTTCTGTCCAGATGTGAGCTATTTGTCAATATTTGGTTTTTAGATTAAGTTTCTTTATTGGCTAGTGCATCATCTTTTTCTAACTGCCTTAATTTTTGCTTTCCTGTGATATAGCAACATTGTTTTTTTTGCAGATTTGCTAACAAACATTTCATAATTGGTCATTTGTAGTGTTTGAAAAAATTTTGTTTTTTTTGATTGATAAAAATAATAGTGTTTGCTAAGGAACAAAAATTTCTTTCTCTCTTTCCATCATATTTCTTTCTTACTTAACCTTACCTGATTTGCAGGTAAAGTAGGGAAACAATGTTCTCACAACTTTTGGCTGTCGTCACAGAGTTGATCACAATCTCATTTTTTGAGCTTACTGTTACTGTTTTCTGCCTCTTGCCTCATGATCTCGCTGAGTATTTTGTTGTCTTATGTTAATGTCCTAACACATTTTGTTTTAAACAAATGGGCTGTTGTTTAATATGGAAAAACAAAACGGTTCTTAGTAGGATCAAGATGATGTCATCTCTACTTTTTTTGACCTGTTCTGGTAGTTAGGGTAGATCTCTCAGACTTCCTTTACAGTATTTCATCCTTGCATGTATACCTTGTGATAACCCACCTGTCTGGCCCAGGGGATGGCAAGCGTGAATCCACTGAGTAGCAGATACCTTGGATACCCTTCTCAGTCCCATCTTCTTCTAGGAGAAGAGCAGAGAAAGATTTTAATTTATTTTTTGATCCTCTACTTGGTAAAGATTTTAGAGAGAAGAGAGTAGAGGTAGGGCCTAGGCTGCCCCCACTCCCAATCATTTGAGCACCATTTTAGCTTTCATAGTATAGAATAATGAGTTGTGTGCCTGTGACTGATATTTGGCCCTCATCATCATCACCACTACCCTCATTTCCCCTTTGCCAGGACTTGTCCGTTTAATACTGGCTTTTGCTTGTTTGTTTTGCTAGTTGTGAGTTTGTTTCTTCTTTCAAACCATAGTACTTTGACTTAAAGGGGAAACTGTCCAGTAATAATGTAATTTAAGGAAGGTAATCAAAGTACCAAGTTATTTTAGTTTTTCATCTCCAAAAATGGACAACTTGCGTCTTTGGAGAATACTTTGTAAGAACAAAAAAGCAAAACATGTACATCATTCCTATTCCTCAAATTCCTTTATGTTAGGCTCCAGCAACAGTTCTAGATTTTGTCCTATTAGAATTTTGTTGTCTCAAACACCTGAGCTGTCTATCTACTGAGGCTTTAAAGTCTTGTTATATAGAAATTTTTCGGTGTAATAGTCTCCCTGTCTTCTCTAATTCTTCCTTTCTTCTCTTGTTTCTGGTAATCTTACACTGAAAATAACTTTCTGTGGGATCTGAACTGTTTGTGACCAAATGGGACTAAATCGAAACCAGAGAGGCCCCTATTACCATTTTTCAGAGACTTGAAGTTTGGTGGGTGTGCATTAGTCAGTAATACTCTTGTCTTTGCACACCAAGACCTGAACCGCAATATCACGAAAGTCTAAAATTTTAATTTTACTTCAACCTTGTCTGTTAATTCCTCTCTGTCTCTCTCTCCTATTATATTCCCACATATTAAAGGATAAATATTGTTTATTATGTATAACTGAATTTCATGGGAATCGGGGACCTGCCCAAATAATGGTGGGTTTATTTTTTCCTATTCAAGACTAGAAACAAGCCTGATTTTTGTCCTTTTGGTTCTTGAAGTGACAGTTTGCTGGACAGGTGGTCAGATTTTACTCAAATCAGAAAAGTTAAAAAAAAATTGCTCTCGAAGCTTATAATAGAAACATTTTGAATCTTTCTCATAGGCCATTATCACTTGGGAACTTGTTAATAAGAAGGGTCCTAGTCATTCAGAGAAAACAGCCCTACTTGTAATGTAAAGAACAGAACCCGCTCCGTAAGCTGGTGCTGTTCCTTTTATATAGAAAAGCCGTAGTTGTGGTGCAGATCAGGGATATGCTTGGCAGGCTTAGGACAGGACCAAAATAGACTGATTCACTGCTTTGCTAGGATTTGTATTTTTTAAACTTGTCTCATCTACACTCGTTGACTAACGATTTAAAGATGCCTTCCTGTCCCTGGGCAAAGACAACGTCGGATAAATCCTCTGTCTTTGCCCTCCTCACAGCCCCCTGTATCGTGAGCTCCTTGAGGGCAGGGATTCTGTCCTCTTCCTCTCTCTATCACCCACAGTGCCTTGCTCATAGTAGGTGCTCAGCTAATGTTGGTTGAAGGTTTGGAATTTCATCTCTAAGTTGGACTTTAACATGTATGTTTCCCTTTCTCTTTTTGTACATAAAACTGCTAGTAGATAGTAAGGAATGTTTGTTATAGTAAATACAGTGGATCTTGAGAGGCAGTTATAAATAGGCTTGTGAGCATACACATCTGAAATCCCCATTTTTTCCTTAAAACTGTATCTGAAAATCTCACTTTTTATGAGAGAAAGTGGTTTTTTCAGAGTTTTATATTTTTAAACAACGAAATCTTTCATGTTAGTGTATATCTGCAGGCACATATTTAGATAGTTTGGGGGGATATTTCTAAGGAAAGACAACAGTTTTTCCACAAGTTTTACATTTATTACAGACGAATACTAAATGAAGGGATCCTAGGAATGTCAAACCATACTTGTGCTTTAGGAAGAGAGCTCTAAAAAAAGGTTCCCTTCTTGTCCCATTAATCAATCTTATTTAATTAAAAACAACAAGTGGTAAGGTACTCCTCCCCCCATAGCCTAGCAGTAATTTCAATATTCTTGGTTTCATGAAGAGGAAAAAGGTGGTACCTTGAGGCCTTTAGACCTTATAATGATTTTTAAAACACCTCAGATTGTGCAGAGGAGACCTGACTCTACTCTGAGTCCAAATTCACCTACCAGACAAGAACAACAATGGATTTGGAGTCCCTTTGGGAATTTTTATTTTGACATCCTCAAAAAGAATGAAAAGTCCCAGGATCCATTCCTGAACCTTCAGTACCAGCTTGAGCCCAGAATGGACCCCAGGAATAGCCCAAGCACATACCCAGTCATACGCCCATAGGGTCATAGAGGAGGTCTCCAGAATTGCCCTCATTGTGAGGGGTACAGGCAGCACATCAGCATAGCCCATTGTCATGAGCAAGTGTGGCAGAAATGTCCTTGGAAGCAAGGAAGGAACCCCAGTTGCAAAGAACAGAAATGGGAAAACTCAGTGAAAGCCCCAGATTTCCCCTCCTTAATGACAGAGTTGATCCACTGAGTCTAGCAGCTCTGTGTACCCTGTGACTGTGGGGGAGAGAAACGACAAGTTCTCAGCCGTTTCTTCTCATTTTTACCTTTTCCATTTAATGACTCTGAAGAGGTCATTCCATTAGGGGTTTGAAATACTGTAACTGATCAGGATATCTTTAGGTAGCTTCCAGGCACATACATCCATGAGGGAGAGGCTGAGAGGGGCCGATAGATGTTCTGTATTCATTAGTGTCATGTTGATCTGTGATTAGCCATGTAACAATATCATTGTTGAAAAATGTTTTTAAGTACTGTATAGAGTTTTTTACACAGCTGTCTTAATATTTCTAAAAGCTTTTATTTTTAAATAATATAACTTGCTATGATTCAAAGTGATTTAGTAGAAAATTTATTTGAAAATTTTGTATTATGCAAGGTGGTATAATATAGATTTCAATTGGGATATATGAGCTTGTTCTCTATCATTCTGTTCTTCTTTCAAAAGTTTACCAGCCTCATTAATATTAAATTTTCATCAAGATCCTTATAAATAGCTGTATAGCAACATCTGTTCACTAAATCTAGGAGGCATAAGTGTCTTGGTGGAAATTTCTTCTTCAATTTCATAAGGGTTCCCTTTCACTTCCTATTCCCTGAAGGGCTAGCCTAGAGGTAAGAAAGGCTAGTAAGCATTTTATATTCCAGAAAAATCCTTTCCATGTGGCTCATAGTATTTATTTTGTGATAAGCCAATTATAATTGTTGGAATTAAGGCTAAAGCTCTGTGGGGAACAGGGGCCCAGGCAAACAGATGCCATGTCCAGGGCCTGTGCCTATCCACCCACTCTCTAGATTTCATTCATTTTTTGAGATCCTTCCTAAACAAGGAAACTTCTTCCTGGTTTTTACACATCATGCCACTCCTGGTTATCCATGACCTTAAAAGGAGAGCTGTCAAAATGACTAATGGGCTGGGATGTATGATGGAAAACTTAACCAAAACTCATTATTAACTGAGTCCACAAAAGAAAAACCCTGACAAGAGGCAAAGTCACTTTCAGACCTGTTCAGCCTTCGTCTATATTCTACATCCTTGCATAAGGGAACTTACTAGAGAAGAAAGTGCATTGTGAAAAAATACGAATATAATTTGTTGGAAAATGAATGTATTGTTTTTTTTAAATATTTAAAAAAACAAATAACTGGATGATATTTTGCAAATAATGATGGTACTAGCTTAGTTTTTTTTTTAAATCATCTCTAAAAATTGTACTGAAGAAAAAAAATAAAATTTACTAAGAATGGTGAATGATTGATCTGTTTGCCTAGTGTATGACAAGAGCTGTATCTCTGTGGTTTATGGGGAGGAGTCTTTTTAGCATGGCAGGGAGGAGCCTGGGAATAGGGTCTTGAACCTGATTATCAAGGTTCTAGTCCCACACTTTTTCTCTCTGAGACATGAAGGTGCAAGAATGAAATGTCTTATGAGACAAGATGGCTTGAGTGTCAGGTCATTCTAGTGCTGGGTGAGGTCCTTACTAGGCTTGGCTCCTGCTGTCACTGGCTCTAGGACTTTAGTTGTTGGGACCTCAGGTGGCTTTGATGGATCTCCAGTCCTCACTCCACTTTTATTTTCCAATCTTGGGATAAGAATAAGCACAAAAGAAATGAATTGTGTGCATATGTGGTGGTCAGGTGGGGGAGGAGTTCTCCCATTGAGCAACCCATACAGGTTTTTGTCTTGCTCACTACTGTGGAAATCTACACTTAGATCATTTTGTAGGTACACAGTGCCAGGTCAGGCTACTAAGTCACATTAGTCCTGGGAGCTTCTTAGTCAGCCACGAGATTTTTCCATCATTACACCATCTATCTCTCATAGCCAGAAACTGGTCCCTCAAAGATCCACATGTTGAATTGTCCACAGGCAGAGAAAATGTACATATTCTGTATATAACCCCCAAGGGAGAACAAGTCTGAACATGCTTTAAGAACTGAGCCCCAGTACATTCTTTCTCCCCCACCCCACCCCTATTAAAAATTTGCTCTTAGCAGTTCTGCTGAGGTGTGTTTTGAATTCACTGTCCAGGTCCCCATTCTGTTGAAAGCTATTTTTTCAGCCCCAGGAAGACCTAAGTATTATCTGTCCTTTGACTTGCTTCCCTAGTGCCACACTGGAAAGAGTCTTAAAACACTCTCTATGGCATAGATCTTATTAAAACCTACACATGCAGGAAGAAATTATTCCCAAATATGTCCCCTTCATGGTCTAGGGAACTTTCCTCTGGGTTTTATATATAATTGTATTATTAAGTGAATTTGGAATTTGGATTGTCTTTGCAGTGGCATCGAGAAAAATGTGTCAACAAATATTTGTGTGCTTAATATTTTCCTTGGCAATGTATTAGGTACTATGGGGTCACATCATGAAGCATATGCTTTATCATAAAAATTATGGATTTCTAGATATGCTTCTTCCCATTTCCCTACCCAGAGAGCCACCTCTTGTAATAAAAATCATATACTTTCAAAAGAATTTTGTGTTTTAGAGAGAAAAGAATTTGGAGTCAGAAGACTTAATCTCTTTGTTAGCACTGTGGCCTTGGGCAAGTCATTTTTTTTCCATTTAAAATATTTATGTATTTATTTTTAACATTAATTTTTTAAAATTTGAGTTCCAAATTTCTCTCCCTCCTCCCTCCAGTCCTTCCCCCACCCATTGAGAAGACAAGCAATATTATATCAATTATACATGTGAAATCATTCAAAACTTTTCCATATTAGCCATGTTGCAAAAAAAAAGCAAAGAAATTAAAGTGAAAAAAATTACATTTCAGTCTTCACTCAGAGTTCATCAGTAGATAGTATATTTATTTCATTATGAGTAATTTTGAATTGTCATGAATCATGTTGACTAGAATAGCTAAGTCTTTCGCAGTACAATGTTGCTGTTGCTGTGTACAATGGTCTCCTGGTTCTACTCATTTCACTTTGCATTACTTCACATAAGTCTACTCAAGTTTTTCTGAAATAATCCTGCTAATCATTTCTTATAGCAATGTGCTATATCATATGCAACTTTTTCAGCCATTCCCCAATTAGTTGATGGGTATCTTGGGAAAGTCGTTTAAGTTGCTTTAGCTTGATTTCCTCATTTGAAAAATGGTAATATTAGTCCATTATTACCCACCTCACAGAATTATCAAGGATCAAATAAGATGTCATAGACTTTCTAAAACCTTAAAAAATTATACATATATAAGGTTTCAGAGAAAACTTACATATATAGGGAGAAATACAAGCCTGCAGCACATAATAAAGTTACAGATTAAGTATTACTATGGTTGTGTTTCTTGGTAATCATTTTAATAGTCATTTTGTGGCATTCTCACTTTGCTCCACCCTCAGATCTACTCTAATGTTGCTGTTAAGAAGGGTGCGGTTTTGGAGTAGTGGAGGTGGAGCCAAGATGACAGAGAAAAAGCAGTGACTCTCCTGAGCTCCCCTCAAAACCCTCCAAAAACTTTTAAATAATGTCATAAATCAATTCCTAACATGGCAGAACCCATAGAAGGATGGGGTGAAATAAGTTTCCAGCCAAAGACAACTTAGAAGCTCAGTAGGAAAGGTCTGTTGCACCTTCATGAGAATTGTGCACAGTTTAATGCAGGCAATGCCAGCCCAGACACAGACCCAGCAAACCAGGAGCAAGCCTTAGGAGCCACTGAATCAGCAGTGGCAGTAGCTGCTTCCAGAGTTCTTAATCCACAGCCTGTAAAGGGGTTAAACAATTGATCAGAAGATTTCAGGAGTCTCTTCTCTGGCACTGGGGGCAGGACTCTATTGCTCTGCCCATACTCATATCAGGGTCACAGTCTTGGGAGGCAGTCTCAGGGTGAGAAGGAGCACTAACCCACCAGAGTTTGTGGCTACATTGGAGCAGGGACCCTCGTCACAATTCCAGGGGAGAAAAGAGTGCTTGTGGTCACTTACCAGACAATAGGCCAGGAGAGTAGTAAATACCTCTCTTTAGATCATGCCACCTCGGAAGAACTGAAAATGTACGGGTCCCTAGAAGTATCTCTGAAAACAGTTGAACAAAACCTCTGAAGCCTGGAAGTAGAGCCCTACTTTAACAAAGAGTTAAAAATCAAGAAATAGAATGGGAAAATGAGCAAACAACAGAAAAATAATTTCTGACTATAGAAAGTTACTATGTCACAAGGAAGATCAAACACACTCAGAAGAAGATAACAAATCAAAGCTCCAACATCCAAAGCTTCCAAGAAAAATATGAATTGGTTTCAGGCCATGGAAAAATTCAAAAAGGATTTTAAAAATCAAGGGAGGTAAAAGAAAAATTGAGAAGAGAGATGAGAGTAAATCATAAAAAAATTCAACAGTTTGGTAAAAGAGATTTTTAAAAATACCAAAGAAAATAATACTTTAAAAAAAACAGATTAGTCCAAATGGTAGAAGAGGTACAAAAAGCCAAGGAAGAGAAGAATGTCTTGAAAAGTAGAATTAACCAAATGGAAAAAGAGGCAGCAAAATTCACCGAAGGTAAAAAAAAAAAACTCCTTAAAAAGTAGAATGGAGCAAATAGAAGTTAATTACTTTATGGGAAATCAAGAAGCAATAAAACAAAACCAAAAGAATAAAAAAAAAATAGAAGACAACATGAAATATCTCATTGGAAAAACAACTGACCTGGAAAATAGATCCAGGAGAGATAATTTAAAAATTGTTGGATTACCTAAAATGATAAAAAAAAAAAAGTAGCCTAGACATCATCTTTCAAGAATTTATCACGGAAAACTTAACTGGTATTCTAGAACCAGAGGGTAAAATAGAAATTGAAAGAATCTATCGATAACCTCCTGAAAGACATCCCAAAATGAAAACTCCCAGGAATATTATAGTCAAATTCAGCCAGAAAAGAAACAATTCAAATATTGCGAAGCCACAGTCAGGATATCACAAGATTTAGCAGTTTCTATATTAAAAGATTGGAGGCTTGGAATATGATTTTACAGAAGGCAAAGGAGTTAGGATTACAACCAGGAATCACCCACCAGCAAAACTGAGTATAGTCCTTCAGGGCAAAAAATAGACATTCAATGAAATAGAGGATTTTCAGGCATTCTTGATGAAAAGACAAGAGCTGAATAGGAAATCTGACTTTCAAATACAAGGCTAAAGAGAAGCATAAAAAGGGAAACAAGAAGGGGAAATCATAAGGGACTTTAATAAGGTTAAACTGTTTATATTCCTTCATAGAAAGATGATACTTGTAACTCATAAAAACGTCCTCATTATTAGAGCATTTAGGAGTACATACAGACAGAGGGCACAGGTGTGAGTTGAATCTGAAGGGATGACATCTAAAAAAATAAAATTAAGAGGTGAGAAAGAGGAATGCACTGGGAGGAAGGAAGAGGTAGAGGGGTAGAATGGGGTAAATTATCTCACATAAAAGAGGCAAGAAAAAGCTTTTACAATGGAAGGGAATTTGGGAAAAGTGGAGGCAGTGAGTGAACCTTACCTTCATTAGAATTGGCTCAAAGAGGGAATAACATATACATTCAATTGCATATAGAAATTTATCTTTCTCAATGGTAAAGCAGGAGGGGAAGGGAATAAGGTGGGTGGTGATAGAAGGGAGGCAGAATGGGAGAGGTGATAGAAGCAAAACGTTTTGAGAAAGGACAGGGTAAAAGGAGAGAGAGAGAGAGAGAGAGAGAGAGAGAGAGAGAGAGAGAGAGAGAGAGAGAGAGAGAG
>NW_027186457.1:13137849-13151277 GCF_028583685.1 Petaurus breviceps papuanus | reverse complement strand
TAAGATAAATGGGGGGAAATAGGATGAAGGGAAATACATTTAGCAATCATAACTGTGGAAAAAATTTTGAAGTAAGTTTCTCTGATAAAGACTTCACTTCTAAAATATATAAAGAACTGAGTTAAATTTATAAAAATAGGAGCCATTCCCCATATGATAAATGATCAAGAGATATGAACAATTTTCAGATGAAGTAATCAAATCTATCTATAGCCATATGAGAAGGTGCTCTAAATCACTATTGATTGGGGGGATGAAAATTACAATAATTCTGATGTACTACCTCATACCCATTAGACTGATAATAGGAAAGAAGAGGAGAAAGACAAATTTTGGAGATTTGGGAAAAAATGAGACATTAATGCACTCTTGGTGGAGTGGTAAACTGATTCAACCTTTCTGGAGAACAATTTGGAACTATGCCGAAAGGGTTAAAAAACCATGCATACCTTTTGACCTAGCAGTTCCACTACTAGGTCTGTATTCAAAAAGAAATAAAAAACAAAAAGGAAAAGTACCTATATGTACAGGAATATATATTTTGAGTACCAGGCACTGTGCTAAGAGATTTGTACAAAGACATACTTGAACTGTTTCCACTCTGAAAGCACTTGAATTCTAAAGCATAAGTAATGCTTCAGATACTGAAGTATAAGGTAGTTTTGTGAGGAAGTGCCTGAGCACCTGTGGAGATCAGTAAACACTTCAAATAGAAGGTGCTGATTGAGTCATCAACCAATGATTGTGAGAGGTAGTGGAATGTGAAGGTGAATCCCAAGAGAATTCTGCTTGGAATATGTTAAGTTTGAGATGCCCATGCAATAAACTGCTTGGAATGTCCAGTAATCAGTTGGTAATGTGGGGTCTGGAACATAGCAAAGAGGAAGAGAAGAAACATTTTAATTCTCATAAAAAACCACTGGACAAAAAAACAAAAACAAAACCTAGCCGTGTGACCTTGGGCAAGTCACTTACACCCCACTTGCCCTACCCTCCTCCCTCCAAAAAGCAAAAAAAAAAAAAAAAAGCACTGGACCAGGACACACATTTGCTGACCAATAGAAAACATTAGTATACACGTGTACTTTATTAGGTATAGGCATTATTGATGCAGCTGGGTGGTGTCATAGTACATGGGCCTGGAGTCAGGGTTACTCATCTGCCTGAGTTCAAATCTGGCCTCAGACATGTGACCATGTGACCCTGGGCAAGTCACTTCATCCTGTTTGCCTTAATGGCAAACCACTCCAGCATCTCTGCCAAGAAAAACCCCAATGGCGTTGATGGGGTGCTTGGGATCTATGTTTGTAAAATCTATTTGTAAACTCAATTTGTAATACCAATTTGTAACATCAGTAATGATGGGGTGCTTGGGATCTATATTTGTAACATCAGTCTGTAAAACTTTGTAACATCAATTTGTAAAACCAGTCTGTAAAATCACCTTTCCCAGCCTCAAACTCTGCCCCTTCCCCCTATCCGCACTCTGCCTAGGCAACAACTTGTGACTCCTTGTCCTAGCTTAATCTCCTCATGTCTCCTCCGGTCTGGCCCAAATCTCATCTCCCAGTTAAACTATCTATGCACTGAAGTCACAAGTTCCTCTCAGTCAGTCCTAACTTTTATCTATGCACTGAGGTCCCTTACATCCATCCGGTCAGCCCTGACAATGGCAGCCCTACCCTTTAAAAGTAAAAGCCTGTGCCCCCTTTCACTTGCAGGTCCCCTAAGGATCCTTGCCTGCTGTAAGGCATAAAATAAACTTTTTCAACTCTCACTCCAATTAAGCCTGAGATTTTTAATTCTTTCCAGAGGCTATTGCAGGTTTTCTGGTCTTAGATAAGATCAGAGTTCCTGCTGAACCTAAAAGCCATCCCTCATCAGCGTCACAGAGAGTTGGATACAACTGAAAATGACTGAACAACAGCACTATTGACACCTACTTGATTAATTTTAAGTAGATTTGGTTAGGCAAGGATGATATAAAATAAATACTGAAGTTCTCATCTCTAGGATTAGGTGGAATGGGCGAAGTATTGAATTTGGCCTGAGAAAGTATGAATTTTCATTAGTGGCTGTGTGAATTTGATTAAGTAATTTTCTCTCAGCGTCAGATTCCTCATCTGCAAATGAAAATACTTGTACTACTTGCCTCAATAGGTTGTGAAGAATGCAATGAGTAAACCATATTGTGCTATGTAAATCTGAATCATGATAATGACATAAAAAAATCTCTCTTTTCTTGTCTCAAAATATAATTATTGACCAAAGAGATGAGGAAGAAATGAAAAAAGATGGCTGTTAAGGCAAAAGGGGAAAAAAATCCTTTTTCATCAATTGTGAAGCTAAGTTTACCATCACTGGGTCAAAATTGGCACTAGGTACCTATTTTGGAATTTTTAAATATTAGATTAATTTTCCTCTCCCCTCCCCCCAGAAAAACTTCCTCAAGTTACTTTTTCCTGGAGGGTTTTCAGGGTCTTTTTTTTCAAAAAACTATATTAGTAAATTGTCCTTTATCCTGGAATAAATTGGCTTTCTGTGGAACTAGCATCTACAGGTTTTTATGGTTTACTCCGGTTAGGTCATGGAAATTCACAGCAAGATCACACCACTGATACACAGTAGATGGACATTTTGTTACATTCCACTGTTTCTTTTATTTTACATTGTGTCTGAGGATGTTATGTGGAAGATATTTAAATTCTTTTCCAAGTTATTTTGCTCAAAAGAATGTCGGGTTTAACAGATTTTGAATGAAATCAAGGGACAATCTTAAAGTAATCATTATCGTCTCTAAGCCTGCCTTCTCTTTGCCTGCCGCCATTTCCCCTTTTCTGTTGAAGATACCATCATCCTCCTAATTATCTAGGTTGTAATCTCAGTCATCAGCCCTCATTTCTAATTCCCCATCAAATATCCTTTGGATCTGACTTCCACATCTCTTCCTTCTTTTCTTTTTTCTCCAAAGTATCATTACTCTCATCCAAACCTTTGTCATACCTCACCTACACAATTGTTAGCCTCCTAATTAAATTTTCTGCTTCTAATCTCTCCCATCTTCAATCCACCCTCCATGAGGATGCCAAAATTACCTTCCTAAAGCACTCGTATGGCCGTTCATTCCTCTGCTCAAAAGCTTTTGGTAGCTCCCAATGACCTTTGGTACAAAACACAAACTTCTCTGCCTGGCATTTAAGGCTTTCAACAATCTGGTTCCAATCCCCTTCTGCAGCCTTATTTCAAGTTACTCTCCTTCCTGTTTTATGTAATCCACGATCCAATCTGAACACTAGAGTCTATTAGCTGTTCCTGAGATGCAACATTCTATTATCTGCCTCCATGTATCCACACAAGCTGTCCCTATTTGGAATTCACTCCTCATCCATACCTATCAGAAGGCTTATTTTCTTGCCATCTTCTCTTTGAAGTGAGCCTTTCCTGATTCTCCCAGTGGTTAGAGGGCTCTTCCTCCTTGAATTATTTGTGTACATGTTGTAGTTTCTCAGCAGTAGATACAACAGCACACTCTCAATAGAGGATACCCCTTGGGGGAGGAGGGTAGATATTCTTCAATCTCCATCATTTTTGCACAGTGTCTTTCACGTAGGGATGTTAAAAATACTTGTATTGAATTGCCTTATAGATGTTCAGTTTTTTTGTTAATGAAATTGAAGCAATATTGGATTGCTTCAGGATTTGTGTATTTCAAAATTATTCAAAGTGGCATTAATTTGATATTATTTAGCTTTCAATTCCCTTGACCTTACCTGTTTATTTTACTTCTGAAAGAATGTTGAGCTCTGGGAGCTATGCTTTAAGAGACCTACTGATAAGCTAGAGCTGTCCTAGGAGGGTAATCAGGATAGTGAGGGAAACTCAAAAGCAAGTCTTACAAAAACAAAACAAAACAAAAACAAACCCGACAAACTGAAGGTCTGTTTGAAGGTGGTGGTTAGTCTGAAGAAAAGAAAACAAGATAGATGTGATTAGTTTTCAAACATCTGAAAGGAGGAGAACCAGGAATTAACTTGCCCCGGAGGGCAGACCTAGGAAGTTACAGAGAAGGTGTTTTCAGTGTAATAGAAGGAAGTTTGTCATGCTCAGAGCTGGTGAAAATGGAATGAGTTAATCTCTTGCATTGACTGAGTTACCCACTACTGGAGACTACAGGACCTTTAAAAAATGTTTTTATTTATTTTTAGTTTTCAACATTCACCTCCATGTTTTAAATTTTCTCCCCCTCCCTCCCTCCTCCATCCCTGAGACAGCATGCAATGTGATATAGCTCTACACATACATTCCTATTAAACACAAGTTCACATTAGTCATGTTGCATAGAATAATTATAATGAATGGGAGAGACCATGAGAAAGATCCCTGGGACAGCATTCAATGAGATACACATACATTCCTATTAAACACAAGTTCATATTGGTCATGTTGCATAGAATAATTATAACTAATGGGAGAGACCATGAGAAAGAAAAAAACAAAACAAAAAAACCAAAATAGTCTGCTTCACTCTGCATTCCAACTCCATAGTTCTTTTTCTGGATGTGGATGGCATTTACCATCATGAGTCCTTTGAAATTGTTTTAGGTCCTTGCATTGCTGAGAAGGGCTAAGTCTATCAAAATAAGTCATCGAAGACTGTGGCTGTTACTGTGTACAATGTTCTCCTGGTTCTGCTCATTTCACTCAGCATCATATAAGTCTTTCCAGGATTTTCTGAAGTCTGCCTGTTCATCATTTCTTATGGAATGATAGTATTCCATTACATTGATATACCACAACTATCCCCTCAATTTCCAGGTCTTGGCCACCACAAAAAGAGTTGCTATAAATATTAATATTTGATATTATTTAATTATATTTAATATTAATATCAAAATAAATGTAAATAAAGACATGGGTCCTTTTTTTTGTGGGAATGTTATAGAAGGAATTCATGTGTGGGAATTTGGTCTGCATGACCTCTGAGGTCTGGTCCATAGATAAAAGTCTCTTATTCAGTTATTTTGGATGCAGTGTTCTTGCCCATTCATCCCCACTCCACCCAGTCTGATTTACTTATTTCCTTCCAACAATTGAATCCTGTCTCTAAGGTTCCCTATTTGGATTGGTTTTGTGTAGGGGATGCATTCCAGGCTCCTAGGGGTATAAATGGTGTGGTACAGTCTGAGATGCATCTACTGCATCTGGGACCATCTCCTGCTACAGGACCGGGATGACTCTGGAGAAGGTGAGGCTGGTGACTACACAGCCCTGCCTCACTTAAATCCAATTCACTTGCAAGTCATGGCATCACCTTGCTGATGTCACGGTCCTCTTTGAGGATGAAGGAAACACAAAGTTTTCCCTGCTAAGATAAGGAAGCTTGGTGCAATGGAAGGAGGATAATTTTTTGCCTATTCATCCTCCCATCAGAAAGTGAGTTCCTTAAGGGCAGGGACCACGTTTTCCACCTTTCTTTTCGTACCCAGCACTTAGCACACCCTTCCTGGCACGTAAGTAGACATTTACTAAATGCTTGCTGGCAGGGAGGTCGTTCAGTGGTAGATGGGCTGCTGGAACTGGAGTCAGGATAACCCTAGTTTAAATCCCACCTTGGAATTTACTGGATGTGTGTCCCTCTCTGCCTCAGTTTCTTCATCTGTCAATTTGGGATAATAATAGCTTCCTTCTCTGGGTTGTTGTGAGGACCAAATGAGAGGTCATCTGTAACGCACTTTGCAAATCTTAATGCGCTTTATTTGCGGGATTTGAACTAGTTTTTCTGACTCCAGGCCCAGAGAGGGCCATCTGTTGCACCACCCCGCACCTCCTTCCCTTTCCTTGGAAGGGGTTGGAATTTCCTGAGGGAAATCAGCCTCTTTCGGCCACCCCCACATGGGTGGGGCTTGTTCCAGGCCCCACCTCCAGAGCTCTTCTCCCCTTCCCCGCCCCCTCTCCCCACGGGCTCCTCCTCCTCCCGCTGTCACCTCGCAGTTTGGGCTCGGGCGGGACGCTCGGCCCCGCCCCCCTGCCCACCCCGCCTTTCCCCCGCCCTCATTGGGAAGCCAGGGGGCGGGGTTTGTTTACACCCTGCACGCATCGCCAGCCAGACCAATCGATGGGCAGCGGCGCCTGACGTCACGCGACCAGGCGTCCAACCGGAGCGCGCAGTGCCCAGCCCCCGCCAAAGCTCGCGCGGGGGAAGAGAGAGGAGAGCTCAGCCGGGGCCCGGAGCCGACCGCCGGCGAGGTGAGAGGAGCATGTGGGCCGGAGCCGGGCTCGGGCCGCAGCAGCTGCTCCCGACGCTCGGCTAGGGAGGCGAGGAGAGCGCGGGGCGGGAGCGGGAGCAGGGCCGCGCACGGGCGGCGGGGCGCACGCGCGCGCGGGCGGGCACGAGGCTCCTGGAGGCTGCGTGCGCACGGCCGGCCGGTCTCGCGGGCTCTCGAGCCCCGGCGCCTTCGCCCCCGGCCCCCGGGGGATGAATCCGCAGACCGCCGGCGGCTCCAGTCCAGCCGAGAAGCTGCTGCGGCAGCGGCGCGGGGTCCCCTCCTCGCCCTCTACCCATCGCGGGCCGGACGCGTTCCCCTCAGGCCGTCTTCTCCACGGCTACGCCGGCAGGTAACGTTCCCCTTCCCCCTCAGCGCTCGGTCCTCGAGCGGCCACGGCAGCGCTTTGGGGTCACGGTGGATGGGGGCGCGGGGGGCCGAGGAAGCAACCCCTTGCCTCCCCTCGCTCCTCCCTCCCCCAGAGGTTGAGGAGGGGGCGGGTGTGAAATCCCCTCCCTCATGGCCGGGGAGCCCCTGCGTGCCCTTCTCGCCAGCCTCACCCTCCCTTATTTCCACACGCGCTGTCCATTCTTAGAACCCTGCAGCGGGACGCAGGAGCCTTGATGTTCGCGCGCACGCGGGGGCCGAGAGCGGGGCCGGGACACCCCCTCCCATCTGCGGCGGCCCCCGTGGCAGGGGGGAGCGTCTTTGCTGCCCTGATGCCCCCTGGGGTGCAGGACCCCGGCCCGAAGCTTTTCTAGCCCCCTCCAGTCATCTCCCTTCAAAGGCACCGCCCCCACCAGGGCATCCCACCAGTGTGGGAGGCTCTGGTTTATTTATCCAGACGGAAGCCTTTCGGTTTGTTCCCATCCATCCTTTGCTTTTCTTTTAAACTTAATTCCTGCCTTCAAGCCTTTCTCACCAACTATAACTCCACAACTATAGCTGCTTTACTCTGCCTCTAAAGAATGGAGTGGATCATCTTCTTTTGCCTGGAGCGTTATCAGAGAATCCTGAGCTTGGAGGGGCCCCAGAGATCATCTCTACCTGTTTACCCCCTTCCTCTTGGAAAATGAATCAGATGTTATCACTATCTGTAAACTTGAATTTCCTTTCCCTTCTTTGCTTAGCCATTATGGGCTCTCCCAAAATATCACCCAACCTTCTAAATACTTTCACTCCTATGTTCTTATTCTCCTTGAAAAAGTTAACAGCTTGGTTTCTTGGTTCCCCCTCCCCCCCCTATAACTTTAGAATTATAGTCATAATCTGATCTCTTTTCAGATCATTTCCTGTACTATTTATTATTTTTACTGGTCTCTCAGTCACAGACTGAGGTTTAGATAGAAGATAGAGGTTTAGAGATGAAGGATGATCTTCAGATCCATCCCCTTTTTACAGAGGAGGGAACTGTTGCCTTGAGAGATGAGACAACCTGCTTGCTCAAGGTCACATGGCTTAAATTACTGCTAGATCTTCACTCTTCTGATTTCAAATCTAGTGCTCTTTTCTTCTTATCAGGCTGCCTCTAATCTGGAAATAATACATCATGTCATAATTTTAAAGGTGTGAAGAACCTTAGAAGTCGTCTATTCCAGACCCCTCATTGTACAGATAAGAAGACTTAGGGCCAGTAAGGTCCAAGTGAATTGCCCAAGGTCGCGCAGGCAGAAAATGACAAAATTGAGATTTGAATCCAGAGTCTTTGGTTCCAAATCCAGTGTACTTTCTACTGTTATGTGTTGTGTCTAAATCCTATGTCAGCTAAAGAAAAGAGTAGAATTAATTGTAGAATTTGTAGCTTGAAGGGACCTTGGAGATCATCTAGTTTACCTCTTCACTCCCCTGCAAAATGAATTTAGTGTTATCTATCATTGTCAAAGTACTATAAAATTGGAATCAGTAGTGTTCCCCAGTAGCAAAGCAAATGCCTAATGTTGTTAGAAAAGCAAAATGCAGAGTGTTTCTGTTATTTGTCCTAGATTTTCTTAGAAGCTGGTATGCTATTTATAAGCAAACTGTGTTTTCTTATGAGAGACATGTATAATAGGTGTTTTTGTGGATATGTATCTTGTATTTCGTAATTATGTTTATAACTTATAAAGTGTTTTGACATTTGCAAATGAAACTTTAGGCTTGTAGATTCTTTTGCAGCCAAAATAATTAAGTATTTGCCATTATTGCATGATCTTATGTCTGGAGTCAGACTTTGGTCTCAGTGTTTTTACACATATAGCAGCCTTTTCTCTGATTTAAAATAAGTCCCTTAAATCCCAGACTCAGTAAGTTCTTCCTTTATTTTCTCTGTTGATGTTAGGAGCAAACATTTGTTAGAAGGAAATTATCTAGACCAAGCCCCTCATTTTACAGGTAAGGAAGCTGGCCCAAATAGGTTATAATTGCTTAGTATCACACAGATAATATTATATTATATTATTGTAGCCATGTAATTTGTTTATTTTTTTTAACGTGACTCTGGGCTCTCTGGACACCTGTAGATTTTTCCTTTGCAATCAGAATTCTTAAAGCCCTCAGATGTGAACGTAAAAACAATCAAAAAGTGAGCTACCCAGATAAAATCTCTGCTGCCTTAAAAAAATGGAAAATGCTTGCTTATTACCAAAAGTATAATAAATAGAACTGAACATAGTGATAAAATTGATTAGTAGGAAGCATTTGCATTTTGTAGCTTTGAAAATTCAAAAGGTTCTTTCTTGAATATGGATTTTATAGCATGCATTTGAAATTTTTTTTCCTCATAAGAATGCATGTCTTTGGTTGGAGTTGGTCCTGGAGAATTCTATCTGATCATAGCAATCTAATTTTTTAAGGGGCAAAGGCAGCAAGAATTAATATTAAGTTTTAGAAGTATGGGTTCCAAGCAGAATTTAAGTTAGAAATGTCCACTAATTTTTGATTTGAGTATCATTTTAAATACTTGGGGTGTTAGCTTAAATCCTTTGAGTATCATTTTAAATACTTAGATCTTAGAATATGTGTTTGATATTTTTGAAAACTGACAAGTCCATTAATTTTTTGAGGCTATATGTATATAACTTTTTTAAGTCGAGTAGCATTATTTGAAGAATGTAGATCAATTTTAGATTATTCATGGGGTTGTTCATGGCCAAATCATCCACATCAATGAATACTACTTTCAATTTCTTTGGGACATTATCACTTCTAGTTAACACATTTTTGATACTATATTTTTTAAAACTTATTTCAGCCTGAAATTTCGGAAAAGTAGGGATAGAGTTTTCTGAGTCTTTAGTCTGAAACCAAAGCATTGCCTTCTCAATTCCTGGGAAAATGTTGAGTGTGTTAGACAAACTTAGGAAAAGGGCTTCTTTGCCTAGGCTTGTACTTTGTGCTTAGATAACGCTGACAGTATGTAGAATTGACTAATAAGAAATTAAGCAGAGAAATTCATTTCAACAGGCATTTTGAATTTTAATAAACACTAAAATAAAATTAGTATTTCTATATTCAAAGTAGAATAGAATAATATGTATAACTTGTTTTTCCTTTTAAGTATATACCGATTGCAATATGTAACTTTTAAAGCTGTCATTGTTTCCGTTTTCTTCTTGCCATCTGTTCCTGTCTGTGCATTTTTAAATGCTTCAGTGACTCACTTTACCTTTCTTACTTTTCTTGCCCTCCATCTCTCTTTTCCCCTCTCAATCCCTTCTCCCCAATTGCAATAAAAATAAAACTCACGTAGTAAATATGCATCATTAAACAAAACTAATTCCCACATTGGCCATGTCTAAAAATATGTCTCATTCTGTGCTTTGAGTCCATCACTTGTCTTTCAGGAGGTGGATTGAATGCTTCATCATTGGTTCTCTGGAATGCTGGTTGGTCATTGCATTCAACAAGTATTTTTTAAGGATCCCTTTGTATTAGGGCACTGTGCAAGATTCTAGGAAGGAACTTACTTTGTAATAAAGGAACAACATGTGCACAGATAAGGAAAGGATAAGTAAATACAAAATAAATTTTTTTTCCAGAAGGAACACCCACAACTGGGGGAATCCATAAAGGCCCCTTCTAGGAGATGGCACTTGAAGGGAGCTGGGGGCTTACAAGAGATTGAGGTGGAGATGTAGAACATCACAGGCATAAAGACCAGGAGATCTGAGATGGAATTTTGTGTTTGGAAAGCCGCAAATAGGTAATTTGACTAGAATGTAGTGTGTATGTTAGGGGTAGTCAGTTTGGAGAAGGGTAGGTTGGAAATAGATGGCAGAAGGATAGCTAGACACAGCTCGACCCATCAGAGGAGTTGAGGGGGATAAGGGCAGTTGTGGTATGAATAGAGAGAAGGGGATGTAAGAGATTCAGATGTGTAATTGAGAGGACTTGGAAACTGATTGGATATGGGGTGGTGGTGAAAGAGACTAAAGGGTCAAAGATAACTGAGAATTCCAACCAGGGTAATTTGAAGAACAGTAGTCCCTTTACAAAAGAGAGTTTAGTCAGGAGACTAAAAGGGCAAAAGGGGAAAAGATGAATTCTGTTTTGGAAATGTTGAATTGGAGATGCCATTGGGACAGCTGGGTAGAGTTGAGGGCTTGATATGTAGATTTGAGAGCATAGAGATAATAGATGAACCCTATGATAACTAATGAGATCATCAAGAAAGAGGGTAGCGTGAGAGAAGAACCCAAGAGAGAGCCTCAGAAAAACCAGTTAAAAGGACTAAATATCATTTTACTTTCACCTTGGTTATGTAATCAATGTATGTCCTTGTCTTTCTTTTCTTAAATTGTGATTTTGTCAGATATCTGTATTAAAATGTAAAACATAATAATTTCTGGATTATCCAGTTTTGTTGTTCAGTTGTTTATCAGTTGTATCTGACTCTTCATGATCCCATTTGGGGTTTTCTTGACAAAGATACTGCAGTGGTTTGCCATTTCCTTCTCCAGCTCATTTTATAGATGAGGAAACTGAGCCAAACAGGGTTGTGACTTACCCAGGCTCACACAGCTAGGAGGTTTCTGAACTCAGGTCTTCCTAACTCCAGGCCTGGCACTCTCTCCACTGTGCCACCTAGGCCTTGGATTATTCAATAAAATAATACTATGTGCCTGTATCAATATCTTTAATAGTTAAGTTTAAATGTTTTTTAAAAGACATTAACCTTGCATGTATCCATGTCTTAGGTATTCTAGTACAGTAGATAGAGTGCCAAAACTGAAAGACATGGGTTCAGATTCCACCTCTGATACCGATTAGGTCTTTGACCTATAACCGTTTGAAGCCTTAGTTTTCTCAGTAAAAATGTGCATGATGATAATAACTTCTCAGGCTTGTTATTAAGATCAATTGAGAGGATGTATGTTAAGTACTTTGTAAAAGCTAAATTGATATATAAATGTCAGCTGTTATTTTTATTAAGGCATATTTCAAGTTTACTTATATTTTAGTAAAGTGACTTGAGTC
The DNA here is from genome assembly GCF_028583685.1 of Petaurus breviceps papuanus. Lineage (NCBI taxonomy): Eukaryota > Metazoa > Chordata > Mammalia > Diprotodontia > Petauridae > Petaurus > Petaurus breviceps. Next base: position 13,139,560 of record NW_027186457.1, on the reverse strand, counting down.
ATAACTTATGGGCTGTATGACTATACTATGTGTACAATGAATTAAATTGAATAAGTGACAAATACAGGCCTAGTTCACATGGCTACTCTTAAGACTAAGAGTATTGTGAATATTAGACACCAGTTACCTCAGTCTATCAACAAACAACTATGATGTATCAGACATTGTGTTAGATGCTGGGGAGACAAAGACAGAAATGAAATGGTTTTTGGCCTCAAAGAACTTACATTTTATCAACATGTGTGTGTCTATATCTATATAGACACACACAAAATAGGTAATTTTAGAAGCGACTCATGAACAGTTTGGGATCATCAGAAAAGTCCTTGTGTAGGAGGTACCACTCAAGCTGAACTTGGAACGAAATTAGTGATTAATTTACATTATGTGTATAGAGGATATTATGTGCTGTACTCTGTTATTTTGACTCAAAAAAAAAAACCTAGCTAGGTTAAAGGAAAAATATGTATAATAAAACTTTGATCAAATCTTAAACTGGGATGAAAAGAGATTAGCTGAAACTGGTCAAAAAATATGGAAGAATAAAGTAGAGAATAAAAGACAGGACAGCTGGATTCTGCTTGACCCATTGGACACAAGATGCAAAGATGCTGTTGCTGATGGTGTTTTTTCAGGTCAGCAGGCCTAATTGACAAGTAGAAATGTGAACAACAAATTAAGATAAACATTAGTAGCCTGTGTCATCCCACTTACTGTAGGGAATAGAGTAGAAATAGGACTTGGGATGAGGTGACCAAAAAGATGCAGGACTAGATATTTTCTTGAATCCTTACACTTCTCAAACCTTTCCAAAATAGATATTATGTGCCAAAGGCAAAGCAGTTTTATCTATCTCCACAGTCTAGGACACCAAGAACCTGAACAAGGTAAAAACTTAATGAGCTAATAGCAGAAAGGCTAATCCTTAACTTCCAACCTACCCCTCACCACTTTCTCACCACCACTGTGATAGTAATGGAATATAAAGATTCCCCTGTATTGGCTTGGTTTTCAAATTGATTGTGTTAAAACCCAGAGCTTGTTAATCCCACCTGTGGGATGGACTTGTTGATGTGAAAAGAAAGTCCTGAACTGGGAGGAGCTGGTGACGTAGATTTGCAGAGACACAAGAGAGAGGCAGAAGAACTTTTTGGAAGCAGCACCTTGTGGAGGCGGAGAGAGACTGATAGAATTGCTGGGGGCCACTTTGAATTGCCCTGGACTTTTGAGACCTGCCCCCTGAGCTGCCAAGGACTGAGGAGACATGGCTGTTTTGCTGGTACTTTGTCTGTCTGTTTTGATGTTGTTTTGCTAGATTTGTCCACTGGTGTATCAGCAATGCCATATTCACAATGCCTATAGAGATTACAAATATGCTGATATAATTATCCATCACAAAATACATCAGGTTTGCCATTTGGGGAAATAAACTAGAAAATTTATTAAGATACCAAAAGACTGAGTCCCAAAACCAGAAAGTGAAAGCCATCAGAGTAGTTATGATATTGGCACAGGTAGATAAAGTAGAAAGCACCCACATTTTCAAGCCTTTAAAACAGAACAGGCTACCTCAGGCAAAGGTCCTCCTCTCCCCACTCACAGCAACCACCCAGTGTCCTGGAAGCACGCTCCCAGCAGCTCCGGCCCCTGGCAGTGCTCAGCAGGAGTCCTAACTCAAAAAAAAAAAAAAAAAGGCAACTGCCGCCAACTG
>NW_027186457.1:12934935-13137749 GCF_028583685.1 Petaurus breviceps papuanus | reverse complement strand
GCACGTCCATGGGGCATGGGAGATCTTTAAATCCCATAACCCTTACAACTGGTGAAAGACAGTCCTTTTGTTGAAGAAGTCCTGGAACGTGGCTGCTGGCTAAGAGATCCTGAGACTGTCCTGCAGACAGAGAGTGAATACTGTCCACTGGTGAAGGACAGTGCTGTTGTTGCAGGGGTCTGGGAACCTTTCTATTGGTTCAGAGCTACTGAGACTGTCCTGCAGACAGAGAGTGAATACTGTCCACTGGTGAAGGACAGTGCTGTTGTTGCAGGGGTCTGGAGACTGTCCTGCAGACAGAGTGAATACTGTCCACTGATGAAGGACAGTGTTGTTGTTGCAGGGGTCTAGGAACCTTTCTGTTGGTTCAGAAGCCCTGAAGAAGGATTTTCTTGTTGTATGTTTACAGAAATCCTGGGAGAGGGTTTTGCTAATGTTTTCAGGGGTTCTAGGACTGTTCTACAGACAGAGGATGAATCAATGAAGAGACTGGCAATGTATCTTGTGGCCTTGCTAAGCCTTGTCTCCTCAGTCCTTGGCAGCTCAGGGGGCAGGTCTCAAAAGTCCAGGGCAATTCAAAGTGGCCCCCAGCAATTCTATCAGTCTCTCTCCGCCTCCACGAGGTGCTGCTTCCAAAAAGTTCTTCTGCCTCTCTCTTGTGTCTCTGCAAATCTACGTCACCAGCTCCTCCCAGTTCAGGACTTTCTTTTCACATCAACAAGTCCATCCCACAGGTGGGATTAACAAGCTCTGAGTTTTAACACAATCAATTTGAAAACCAAGCCAATACAGGGGAATCTTTATATTCCATTACTATCACAACCACTCATAAGCTAACTCCTCCAATCTCCCTCTCCAGTGTCAAAGAGATATAAATAGCAGAAATTTGTACAGTCTGACAATGGCAAGGATCAAGATAACAGCTGTAGTGATCTGTGATGCCTCAGAGCTCAGCCTGAGAATTTAGGAAGGAAGAAAGGGAACAAGCACCTACTATGTGCCAAATACCGTGCTAAGAACTTTATAAATATTATCTTATTTGATCTTCACAAAAACCCTGGGAATTAGGTAATATTATTTCCATTTTACAGTTGAGAAAACTGGGGTGGACAGGTTAAATGATTTGTCCAAGGGGGACCAACTATCAGGTGTCTGAGGCTGGATTTGAACTCCTGAGTCTCTGACTCCAGACCCACTGCTCTCTTTTCACTGCACAAGCATAATTTATAGTATTCATAGCAAATAATTTGCATAATAGAAAGACGTGTATGAATTCATGATGGCAAGTCTTACCAAGGAAACAAAAGAGGATAACTGATTGGGAATTCAAGTACATGGAAATGAAGGACAATCTGGAAGAAGAGAAACAAAAAACAATAGCATTAAAAGAAAGAATGATCTCCATATGAGTAAAACATATTGAACCTGAAGACAAGATAAATAGAACATCATAATGCAAGAAATAATAAAAACTGCCCAGAACTTCTGAACACAGAAGACAAAGTGCCAATAAAGAATCTACAGATTACCTCCAGAAAAAAAAAAAAAACAGCAACACTGCTGAAAACTCAAAGGCTTATAGTGGTAAAATTTGAAAGTTCCACTGACAACAAATTCTGTAGGTGACCAGGAGAAAGAGCTTTGGATAAAAAGGAAAGAAAATGAATAACGAGACCATTCTGTGCCTACCAGAAACTGTAGGAGGAAATGGAATAAAATGTTCTAAAGAGCAAGAGAGCTCAAGATGCAGTCCAAAATAACCTTCCCTGAAAATTTGAGCCCAACCATAAATAAAAAAGATACTTTCAATATAAAAAAGGTGTTCAAAAAATTCCTAGGAAGAAAATCAGATCATAAGAAATTATTTACCTCTCAAACAGGGTAAACAAATGCAGCAACAGCAACAAAATAACCAGATAGACTATTAAGAAGTTTCTAAATGTGCATGAGGAGACAAGAATGAAAGCTGAAGTCAGGGAGAAGTAATACTGGGGAAGCAAACCTGAAAAATCATGGACATAAACCTCAAAACATTCCACCTCCAGGTGATTCATTGCTTTTTGTGGCATAACATAAAATGTGGGAGCTTATGAAAGGGGAAAGAAGAGGAAGAAGCTAGATAGAGGAGAATATGTGATATACCCTACTCAAGTCCAAGGCAAAGGCTACCTGCTATAGCTTCTCAGAAAGAAGAGAACCCACAGGATAATCGGCGAGGAAGCAAAGTGAGGGATTGAAAGGGGGATAGAAAGGGAGAAACCTTATTTTAGTTGTGAGAAGGAGTACCACTGATGAATGTCCCTGTTGGAGAAGAGAAGTATTCTATAGAGAGATAGGGGAAGCTTAACAACAAATATCATCTGTAGGGATTTGGTACTTACACCTCTTATCCTACCTCATGAGACTCAGAGCTCCTGGGGGCAGCTGACACCCAGAAGAGTTATAGGGCATGACCCCAGGGAACAGATTTTGAGGAAAATGGGGAAAAAATTACCCAAGGGGAGGACAAAGGTCAATAATGGACTGCATAATCGGGAGCATGGGAAGATTTGAATCATAGAGCAACATCCTGTCAACTGAAACACATAAAAGACTTGTTTAGAAATTACAAAATGCTCCTTAAAAGAAATAAAGAACAACTTTAATAGATGGAGGAAAAATATACAGTGTCCATGACTGGTTCATGCCAGCATAATAAAAATGACAATACTACCAAAGTTAATTTATAGTTATAAGCAAATTGTCAAAGAGATAAGATTATAGAAGAGACAGGTTAGTGTTAGAATTTACAATTTGATTTGATCGATATGACTCCAAGGACAGTGAAGAGTTGAAGATGATTCTTTGGCTACAAAGCTGGGTGACTGGAAGTATGGTGGTTCCTCAGATAAAAATAAGAGAACTTTGGAGGAAGAATGGGCATAGTTTGGAATTTGGGTGTTGATAAGTTGAGTTTGAAATGGATTGTCTATGGGACATCCAGGTAGAAATGCCCCATTTTATTATGGGTAACTGACTTTTATTTTTTTTATAAGTAATTGGGGTTAAGTAACTTGCTCAAGGTTACATGGCCAGTTATTTTGTGTGGGTGCCAAGTATTTGAGGCAGAAACCGATCCCGGTTCTCCGGACACCGGGGCTGGTGCTCTTATTCACTGCACCACCAGGCCGCCTCTGGGTAACTGACTTTCAGTAGAGAGATTCGGGTTAGATACTTAGATTGGGAGCCATCTGCATTGAATTGCTAAATTGAAACCATGAAAACTGAAGAGATCCTGCCTGAATGGAGTAGTGGTTCTTAACCTGGAGTCCAGGAGTTTGTGGTTAGATTTCAGAGGGGTCTATGAACTTGGATGAAGAAAAGATTACATCTTTATTTCAATTGGTTTCCTTTGTAATACTTTTTAATGCATTTACAAAAGTTATTAAATCTACACATGGGATTCTGGAGGCAGATGGGGAATCAACAAAGGAGGCTGAGGAGTGATTTGGACAGGTAAGAGAACCTGGAGGGTGGAGGATGACAGTGTCAAGGAAGGTGATAATATCTAGGATATGGAAGGGTTGACAGCAATTTCAAAACTTTAGAGATGTTAAGAAGAATGAGGACTGAGAGATTACAATAACAGCAATTAAGAGATCCTCAGTTGCCTTGGTGATCACAGTTTCAATTCTATTAGTCTTACTTCCATCCTTTAAAAACAAATTTATTTAAAATCTAAACTATAACTCATTACTTTTATTTTCTCACTTTCTCAACCCCTTGCAATCTGGCATCCAATTTCACAATCCTACCAAAACTGTCTTCTGCAAGATTCTGCAGGATAATTCAATTGTTAAAATTGAAGTTAAAGAGGACCTGGGTTTGAATTCTGCCTCTTACACTTGGGCAAATCTCTTTAGGCCTTCATTTCTTTATTTTTAAAATGAAGAGATTGTAATCAAGTGACCCCCAAGGATCCTTTTAACTCTAAATTTATCATCTGGTAATACAGTTTCACCAAACTACTGTTAGTTTTTCCATTTCTAGTAAACTCAGCCAGCATTTTGTAGTTTTTCCATGTCTAGTAAACTCAGCCAGCATTTTGTCATAATGACTCAGGAATGCTGTCTGGTGGCAAAAGACGTTAATCTGAAAGCCAGTCAGTCAGGCGTTTTTTAAGGCCTGCTATGTGCCAGGCACTGTACTAATTGCTAGGGAAACAAAAAAAGATAAAAAAACAGTTCTCAAGAGCTTATCATCTTATGGAGGAGGCAACATGCAAACATCTCTGGGCAAAGAAGATAGGTACAGGATAATTTGGAGAAAATCAGCAGAGGGAAGGCATTAGCATCAAGGGGGATCAGGAAAGACTTTTCAAAGAAGTTATAACTTTAGTTGAGATTCAGAGGAATCCAAGAAAGTTAGAAGACATGGAGGAAGAAAGTTCCAGGCAAGGGAAGAGCAAGTGAAAATGCCCAGAGTCAAGACATGGAGTGTCTAAGTGGGAGAAACAGCAAGGAGGCCAGAGTCAGTGGATCATAGATTACGTGGGGAAACAGAGTTATAAGAAGACTCTAAGGGGATTGGAGGCAGGTAACATAGGGCATTAAATACCAAATGGAGGATTTTGTTCTAACCCTGTAAAGGCCGGGGAGAAATCTGTTCATTTTTTATGTTATTATAGAGTTTGAAGGGACCATGTTGTTCAGTTGTTATTCGGTTGTGTTTGACTCTTTGTGACCTTGTGGGATTTTCTTAGCAAAGAATAATGGACTGATTTGCCATTTCCTTATTCAGTTCATTTTACAGCTGAGGAAACTGAGGCAAACAGGGTCAAGTAACTTGCCTAGGGTCCCACAACTGGTATTTGTCTGAGGCTAGTTTTGAATTCAGGAAGATGAGTCTTCCTGACTCCTGGCACCTCACTTTTATCTATTGCATCACCATTAAAGGGACCTTAGAAGTCCTCTAATACAATCCTTTTGTTTTATAGATGATGAAACTGAGGACCAGAGAAGTTTGGTGACTTGCTAATTATTGGTAAAGCTAATCTAAGAAATTTAAGTGGTTCTTTCCTTTGTACTTTGCTTCATTTCTTCTTACCAGCAAGACACTCTGTTAGGTATTAAAGGAAGTATAAAGATGAATAGAACATGGCCTCTGGCTGTAAAGGGCTTATAAATTAATTTAATAAGGTAGATAAAACAACTATAATTTGAGGTAGAATTTGATGAATGTATAACGTAGGCACAAAATGTGCTGAGATTTCAGAGATTACATGAGCAACACTGGCATAGTAAAGAATTAAGATGCAGGTTGCTAATTTACCAAGCATATTCTGTTTGCTTTGGTGCTTCCAAGAGTACAAGAATCACAAAGCATTCTCCAGGTTATCTTGGGAACTGGACTCAGCCATTTACCTTCCGGTTTCTGTCTTCACCCCAGAGCCTTCTCCAGTGCTCTGGGACTATCATCTCTTGGAGTAGACCTGGCCATCACAGGGCATTCTCCAGTGTCATAGTAGCCGTGCATGAGAACAGACAGGGCCACCCCAATACCTTCTCTAGCACTTTTGACAGACATTTCCAGGACCAGATATTGTCTGCCTGCCAACTGGCTTCTCTCCTTACCCCCAAGTCACCCCACCTCACACTGTCACCTCTTGGACACTCTAGAATGTTAACTTATGCCTGCCACTTTTGCCAGAAGATAAGGCAGAACTCCTGGAGCCTTACAGGATATATCGTAATGTGGCACTGGGTTGGACCTTAAAGGAACACAAACAGACTAATCACCTCCTCCTTCAGTGGATTTGCCAAATACTGGTAGTCTGCTTGGATTCATGCTTCAGTTGGTTGGTCTGCTCCCATTCCCAATGATTTTGAACATCCAGCTGCCACTATGCAAAAAACCCTGTTTCCAATTCTCAGTGCCTTTTCCCTCATTCCCATTCCTTTCAACCCTACCATCTGCATTTATGACCCATTCCAGATCTGCCAACTTCCACTGTGTTTTCTGGAATGCCTTCATAACTAACAACATTAGATCTGGCAATTAAGGGATCATAAGTAACTTTGGAGAGGGGACTTTTAATTGAATGATGAGATCAGAAGCCAGATTGAAGATAGTTTAGAAGCAAGTGTGAGGGGAGGAACTGGAGGCGCCTAATGTACAGTTTTCTCAAGAAGTTTAGTTAAAGGGGAAGACAAGCAATAGACCATGACTAGTGGTGGTGGTTGGACCAAGTGAAAGTTTTTAAGACTGGAGCAGGATGTGAACTTTCTTAGCCAGTAGATATGTAGAGATTGAAATTTAGAGAGAATAGGGATAACAGTGAGGGGCAGTCTTGTGAGAGAAAATGGGAAAGGATGGGGTCAGAGGTTTACCTTCACAAGAGATGAGATACCTCTTCTTTAGAGACTAGAGTGAAGGAAGAAATGATCGGCGAAGGTGGCAGAGATGTCTGAATTGTGTGATATGAGGATGAAGGGAAAAGCAGAAGGTCTTGGAATGGTCTGAGGTTTTTTGTTTTTCTTTTTCTGAAGAGAAATCCTTAGCTGAGGGGACAGGGGAGTGGTGCAGTGGGAAATCCGAGGACAGATGAGAAGGTTTTGAACAGCTGCTGAGGAGAATGGGATAATTTCACTCAGTGGGTAGGGTGGAGTGGTAAATAGAATATTTGCTTTACTGTAGTGAGGGCCTAGTTGAGATTATGTAAAATAAATTTGTAGCAGATGCAGCCAGCATGGTTCTGTGATTTCCTGTAGCTCCATTCTACAGTGCATGAATAGTAGCAGAGAAGTTGGCTGGTGGGAGTAAGTCACAGTTGGAATTTGGCAAGGTGTAATTGGTGCTAGGATAACTGGTAAGGGATTTGAGATTAGGGTTGATAATGGAGAGTGGAACTGGCTCACTAGAGGGTTGAAATAGGGAAGGGAGGAGAGTGTAGTGCAGCCAACAAAGGAGTGATGGCATGTGAAGGAACAGAGCAGTGGAAGGAATGGAGATTTGGGAGAATGAAGAACAGAGTTAGGGGTCCTAAGGCAGGGAAAGCTAGGATGGCATCTGCTGGAGGAGAGGCAGTGTTGGTTTCAACCTGGGAAACAATGACTTTGTGACTGCTTGAATCATTTCACTTTTCATTGGCCTAGGCAATTCTCTAAGATATTAAGTTGCAGAGAAGGTACAGATATGCATTGGTGGTGGAAGTTACTCACTTTGGAGCTCCCAGTGAAATTACAGATCCAGTTTAAAAAAAAATAGGCTGTAGAAGATTATTTTTTTTTTTAGTTTTTTTAAAATTTATTTATTTTCAGTTTTCAACATTTACTTCCATAAGTTTTAAATTTTTTCTCCCTCCCTCCCCAAGATGGCTTGCAATCTGATCTAGGCTTTACATATACATTTTTTTTTTTTAAGAACAAGGCAATTTATTAATGAATCTGGTGTGGTTTGTCCTAATGTTTCTTGTTAGCAGCTGCCACCTATCTGGCAATTTTGTCCAGGTTTCTCTGTCCCTGAGGTGTAAGTTTCTGGCCCCCATCCTGGTCCTTCTCCACCATCTTGAGCCCCTGCAGGGCCTGCAGGACCCTCCGGGCCATGCTCTTGGAGCCCCAGCCGAGGTGGCTGGGCATGATCCATTGCGTTGGCGCCCCCTGTAGATCTTGGTCATGGAGCCCACGCCGGCACCGCCTAGGAGGTACAGGTGCCAGGTACGTGTAGAACCAGTTCTCATCGTAGGGTGCCAGCTCCTTATGCTTGGCCAGCTTGACTGTGTCCACCCATTTGGGGACTTTCAGCTTCCCTGACTTTTTCAGGAAGGCAGCCAGGGCCCACATGAACTCCTGCTGGTTCATGTCCTTCACCATGACTCCGGGCATTGTGCGTGCTCTGCGCGGCCAGCCAAGGGAAAAGCTACATATACATTCTTATTAAACATATTTTCATATTAGTCATATTGTATAGAAGAATTATAATGAATGGGAGAAACCATGAGAAAGAAAACAAAAAAACTAAAACTAAACTAAATAAAAAAAAAAGAAAAAGAAAATAGTCTGCTTTGCTCTGCATTCAGACTCCATAGTTCTTTCTCTGGATGTGGATGTCATTTTCCATCATGAGTCCTTTGGAAACATTTTAGGTCCTTGCATTGCTGAGAAGGGCTAAGTCTGTGCTGTTAAGGCTAAGACTGTGGCTGTTACTGTGTATTATGTTCTCCTGGTTCTGGTTAGTGAGCATCAGTTCATATCAATTTTTCCAGGTTTTTCTGAAGTCTTCCTGTTCATCATTTCTTATAGCACAATAGAATTGCAGAAGATTATTTTAATATGTAACAAACTTCTACAGCATATTACTAAAGGAATGTTTTTGGGTTTTTTTGCTTTTTGGAGGGGGGAAGGCAGTGCATTTGGGGTTAAGTGACTTGCCCAAGGTCACGTGGCTAGTAAGTGTTAAGTATCTGAGGCCAAATTTGAACTCAGGTCCTCCTGAGTCCAGGGCCGGTGCTCTATTCACTGCACCCACCTAGCCACCCCTAAAAGAATGGTTTCTAACCACTTGACAGGGAAGTATTCATGATAGGCCATTGTGGGTTCATTAAGAATAGGTTATAAAAACAAACAAACAAAAAAGAATAGGTTATGACAGACTTAATTTTCTTTTTTAGCAAGATTAGTTACTAGACTGATAGATTAAGGACTGCTTTAGACAAGAGTATAACTAGATTTCAGTATGACATTTGACTGAGTCTCTCATTTTGGGGGAGGCTAAATGGAGTGAAATAAATTAAAAGATAGTACAATTAGTTGGTGTTAAAACTGGTTGAACAACTAGATGCAAGGAATGGTGATTAATGGATCAGTGTCAGCCTAAAGGAAGATACCAAATGAATTGTTGGAAGGAGCTATCCTTGGCCCTATTCTGTTCAGTATTTTAATGAATTATTTGAATGACTGATCTAGATGACACACTCATCAGATTTTTGAATTACAGGAAACTGGAAGGCATAACTAATATATTGGATGACAAAAACAATTCAGAAAGATTTTCTCAGGCCAGGACGATAGGCTAGATTTTATAAGATGTAATTTGGGTTAATAAAATTAACTGTGCATGTTCAGGTTGGGGGAGAAATTGCCTAGAAAGCATTTCATTTGAAAAAGATGTAGGACTTTTAGTGACTTATAATCTCAATATGCTTTTGCAGTGTGACATGGCAGTCAGAATGGTTTATGAGCTCTCAGATTGCTTTAAGAGAGGCACCATGCCCAGAAGACTTGGCAGCAAGGAATAATGTGTAGGGAGATGGTCTTGGCATCTGGAAGACAGGGCTTCTAGCATACATACTAGCTAGGTGACAGTCAGCAAGTCATTTTCACTTAGTTTTTCAGGATCCAGGATAACTTTTTGGAGAGGACATTATCATGCATGTCCAGAAGATGGTGACGTAGGATACTGAGGAGAACCAAATAATGACATATATGGATTGGTTAAAGTAACTAAGGATTTTTTAGTTGGAGAAGGAAAGACTTCAGTAGGAAAGATTGATGTCACATATTTGAAGGTTTGTTTGTTTGGTTTTTTTTTTTTTTGGGGGGGGAAAGGCAGGGCATTTGGGGTTAAGTGATTTCCCAAAGGCAATGTTTTTTTTTTTTTTTAATAGAAAAGTAATTCGATTTGTTCACTTTGCCTTTGGAGAGTAAAACTAAAACTATTAGGTGAAAGTTATGTAGTGGGTGGGACAGATGTAGGCTCAATATAAGAAAAGATTTCCTAACAGTGGTGTCCAGAAATGGGGAAAAAATGCCCCTGGGAAAGTTGTATCTCCACACTGGAGCTTTTCAAGTAAAGTTATAGATGGGATTCCTTCTTTGTATAGGGCTTGAACTGATTGACCTCTGAAGGCCTGTCCAACCCTCTAATTCTATAGAAGGGTACAAAGAAGGGACTAGAAAATCTTTACAGGATATTCTGGAGGAGATTCCTGAGTTAATATGTGAGATGGACTAGATAATTTTTGAGTTCTGAGAAGTGATAATTCACTGTAAATAGACTTCCACTATTTTATTTCAGAATCTTCAGGTATTTGAAGTATTATTGGTGGTGTTCACTATGTTCAAAAGCTTTGTGTTAGGCCCAGGATACATACCAGACCAATCTGATGAGGAGCTGCTGTCCTCAGGGAGCTTACAGCCTAGAATTGGCAATGACAGGGACACAACCAAAAGAAAAAAGAGAAAAAGGAGAAAAATGAGAGCTAACATGGGTGGTTGGTATCACAAGTCTACCTAGTTCAAGAGATCAGTGGGCACACATGCTTAGAGGCTATTTTAGTGGTTATGTCTGTGTTTCGTTTTCTTTTGTCCTTTCAATTGAAATGACTGCTTTCTCTGATTTGATTTCAATTTTCTATTTTTGCTTACCTTCTTAAAATGATAATAATATATACCAAGCCTGTATTGTCAATATTCTTCTGAAAAGTCAATTCAAGTTGATAAGCATTTATTAAGTGTATTCTGTGTGCCAGGCATTGAGATTGGTTGACATTACCTTACTGTGTTTGAATTTACAGGCATTTCTATAGTGAAGAGTTCTATGATTATTGCTTCCATTTAATTTTTATTTCTTCAGGTACTTTGTAGGAGAGAATTCTCTGTTTTTTTATTTTCCTGCCTGCTATTCTTGTTACCTCATTTTAAGTCATTATACTCCTATTGTGACAAGTTTTAAATACTGTTGAATACAGTTTCCTTTTTTTTTTATTGCATTTTGGAAGGGGGAGGGCAGGGCAGTTGGGGTTAAGTGACTTACCCAAGGTCACACAGCTAGTCAGTGTTAAGTGTCTGAGGTCATATTGGAAGTTAGGTCCTCCTGACTCCAGGGACCGGTGCTCTATTCACTGCGCCACCTAGCAGCCCCTTGAATATAGTTTCTTGATGCCTAGTTTTACAGTTAAATTTGTTAGAGGTGGGTCTTACTCATGCTGGTAATGTTGGTTATTGGAGCAAAATGAGTGACTCATAGGTCAGTCAGACAGATTTAAAAAGGTGGTTCAATTAGGTATAGCAGAATATTCAATAAAGATAATCCAACACTTAGATTTAGTAGACAGGGATCCCTGCGCTTAGTATGGAAATGTGTCTGGTCAGTAGAACAGGGTTGGTGACTCATAGTCTTGGGAGGGCTACCAAATCTGAAGGGCCCAGAGCCTAAGCACTAGGTCTTTTTTTACATAGGCTGTCTTATACCCCTTGGTGACCAGGAAGCCACTTCACTATGGCTAGAGGCTTCCAAGAAACTGTTTCTAGGCAGACATAGCCTGAGGCCTAGGCAGTAAGGTACTAGTCAAGTCTGGATGACACCTATGTTGCTTTTTAGGGAAAAAAACAAAACAAAACGCTTCAACCAATGTTTGGGGGGGGGGGGTGGTAAGAAGGAAACCTTGTTAGTTTGGTTCTGTCACATTATTGTGTTTTGTCTTTACATTGGTCTGTTACTCCTCCAGGTAGCAAATGAAAAATTTCTCAGATATTACTATTGCAGTTTGCATCATGTTACATATTACTAAAAATGATCAATTTTCTTCTCTTAGCTTTTTAAAGAAAAGCCATTTATGTAGCACTTTGAAGTTTGAAAAAAAAAATGCTTTATGTGATATCTCATTTGATCCTCACAACCCAGTAAGGTGTTTAATACTTTTATCTCCATTACAAGTGAGGAAATTGAGGCTGAGGTTAAGTGACTTGCCCAGGGTCACACAACTAGTAAATATCTGAGGGAGAATTTGAACTTGAGTCTTTCTGACTCCGAGTCTAGTATTCTATCCACTGCACTATGTACCTGCCCCATAGTATGTTGTAGAAGTGATTATTTTTCTGATATTAGTTGTACTTTTTGGCTTCTTAAAGCCTTTCCATCTCTGACATTCCCAAATTCTGAGAAAATCTGGATAAGAGAAGACTTGGGGAAAATATGATAACAGTCTTTGAACATTTGAAAGGAAGTATGATTATATATGGCTTTATAATATATAACTAGGAACAGTAGATAGGTAGTAGTTTACCAAAGTATAGATTTCATTGCAGGATAAAGACTAACGTTGTAGCAATTGGAAGAGTTCAAAATTGGGTGTATTGTCTTTTGAGTAGTCTTGAGTGTTCAAGTAGTGGTAGCTCTTTAAGGTACACAAAGTGCTTTCCTTATAATATTCCTGAGAGGTAAGGTAATACAAGTAATAGTGCAATATTACAGCAGATGAGGAAACTGAGGCTATGTAAAGTTAGGTGACTTGCTAAGGATTACACAGCTAATTAAGTGACAGCTGGAATTCAAAACCAACTCTCTCCTGACCCCAAAGTCAGTGCTCATCTCATTACAGTATCTTGCCTCCCTTATTGTAGGTTTAGGATTGTTTCTGCTATTTAACTATTTTTAAATGAGAGGAAAAAAAATAGTGTGGTTTTCTAGCCACATTTTCTGTTACATGTCTTAATTGTTCAATAAAAATTAAAAGAAAAATGTGATTCACTTTTAAGGTGTCATAACAATATGAAGAAATACATATATAAATTTAGGAGTTTGATTAGGATTATTTCTAAGTCCTTTTTAATGTTAGAAATTTTAAAATCATAAATGTCAAAAAATGAAATTGCTTTGCAAGTATATCATTATAAGTAGGGAAATTAAACATGAGGTCTACAAACAAGTGGTAATTCCAGCAGTGACTTTAATGGGAATCTGAGGTACGTGTATATAATGTGTTAGAATTATTTTCAAAAAAAATATTCTTTGTATAGATATTTCATGCTCTGTTGATTTGAGTAAGCTTTTGCAAAAATACCTACATGCCTTATGTCATTTCTGTTTTTAAGAAATTAAATACATTATCAGTGTTTTGTTTTTATATTTTATTTTTTTCCCAGTTGAACACCTATAAAAGTAAGCGATCACGGGGCCGCTAGGTGGCGCAGTGAATAGAGCACTGGCCCTGGAGTCAGAGGACCTGAGTTCAAATCCAACCTCAGACACTTAACTTACTAGTTATGTGACCTTGGGCAAGTCATTTAACCCCAATTGCCCTGCCTTCCCCCCTCCAAAAAAAAAAAAGTAAGTGATCAGCTTTTTGGAGAATAGCAAGAAAAGATGACCAGAAACTATAGTATTCTCCTCACTTTCTTCCTTATTTTCATCTTCTCCCTTCCCCCATATTTACATTTGTTATGCAGTTTGGAAATTTCACATGAGTTTAGTTTTTTTGTACAGTCATTTAAACCTTTGAAAATATTGATGTTCTTATAAAATGTAAGAATGTGTTTCCTGTTGTGATGGAGCAGGGAAGGCTATGTCTTGACAAACATTTGGATAATTAATCCAAGAGCTGTACTGGCCCAGAAATTTTGACCCTGTTAAGCAGCATATGTGCAACAGGTGGTCTAATCCATTTAGGCCCTGAGCATAAATTAGAGGTTTAAAATTTGGTTTGTACTGGTTAATAAAAGAACCTTTTTGTTATGTTCTTGGCAAGGTTATAAAAAACTCATTTTGTTCTAAACTAGGTTGATCTCCAGTGTTGTTTCTTCCTGACAAGAGCATATATTTTACCTTTTAGACATATATATGTTACTCCTTTAATGTAATACACAGTTAACTAAATTATTAACGTTTTCTAAAACATTCTAATGTCTTAAAATTATTTAGAAAAAATGAGTTAGAAATTAAAGTAATTTTTTTTGAGAGAGAAATATGGAGTGGGAAATAAGTTTACAGTCATGCTTAACTTGGGTTGTATTATGAGATAATATCATATTTCAAATTGATGACTTTTTCAGGTAACTCAAGTTTATCCATTTTAACATTTAAAAATTAAAAAATTTTAATGAAAATATTACATACTTCCTTGTTTTCTTTTCTTTTTTTTTGCTTTTTGAAGGGCAATTGGGGTTAAGGGACTTGCCCAAGATCACACGGCTAGTAAATGTTATGTGTCTGAGGCCACATTTGAACTCAGGTCCATCCTGACTCCAGGGCCAGTGCTCTCTTCATTACACCACCTAGCCGCCCCTCCCTGTTTTTCTCAAACAAATGATACTGACCATAATCTCTTGATAATCCAGGATTATGATTATGAATAGAATATTTATTATGGTACTGTTCAATTCTGTATTTTCAGGATGTCAACTTTAACTTACGTTGCTATCTGCCTCTAACAGGTCCCTTTCCCCTGTCTTCATTTTACTTCCACTTTCTGCAAGCTGGTAACTCATTAACCAAATTTGTTAAAAATTGTATGTTAAGTATCAGTTAGGAGAAGGAAGGCCCAAGCTCATGTTTTTAGTGTAGGTGTTCTGTGACTGCTAAGTTAGGGAACACAAACCCCATTGCTTCTGTATTTACATTAAGACACGTATAAAATAGACATGAGGAAGGTACAAGCCGCTGAAAGGACCAGGAAAGGCCATCTGTAGAACTTTGTGTCTGAGCTGATTCTTGAAAGCAACCAGAGACTACAAGAGGTGCAGATAAAGAGGAAGAACGTTCCAGGAATGAGGGATTAGCCATTGGGAGACGAGAGATGAAACATCATATATGCTCAGGTTCATCTCCGTTTGGATGAAGCATTTTCAAGGGCATTTGGAAATTAAGTGATTTACCCAGGATCACACAGCTAGTAAGTGTCAGGTGTCTGAGACCACATTTGGACTCAGGTTCTCCTGACTTAAGGGCTGGTGCTCTATCCTCTGTGCCACCTGTTGCCCCTGGCTTTTTTTTTTCCTTTTAAATTTTTTTCAATTTGGACATGATTTAAGTTGCTGTTCACCTAATTTCTGCCAAAACTGCTCTTTAAGAGTTTTTTAGGTATTGTGTTATACAAGGAATCTCTCCCCTTTTAATCTGACACTTACTTAATTGCTGGGTTTTAAAAAATTGCTTCTGGTTCTTGCTTATCAAGTCTGTAAACCAGATAGAATTGTTTGCAAATCCAAAGAGCTCAGTGAAAGTTAAAGAAGTATAGTGTTCTTACCAAGTAGTGCCCCATAGGTTATAGAGTGCCATAAATAGGATAAGCATTTGAATATCTCTTTAATTATACTTTTATTTAGAAGTATATTAATCTGTTGTACTAAATCAAGAGAATCTTCAAAAAATAAATTCTTATAGAAGTTTAAATTAAGGAGCTGAAATGTTCTATTTGGAAACTTTTTTCCTCCCTGTGGAAATGATGTAAAATATTATTAAATGTTTGCCTTTTGAATGTGGTACCTTTGTTTGATTTTGGTTTTCCATTGGTGTCTTTTACATTTTAAAATCTCTGAACCCCATGTAGGTAAAGCTTCAATTCCAAGATTTTTTTTTTTAAACAAGCCCTTTATGTTCATTTTTAATGTTTCTTCTCTATCCTAGTTTCTGATTAAAGTTGCACCATCTTGAAAGCAGTGTGATGCAAGCTGCCAAGTAGTGATTGGGAATAGAAAAGGGTGAGACCATCTGTGTGAGGTGCTTTGTTTGAAACTGACAAGAGGTCATGGCAGATGGCAAAGTCATGAAGTCTGGCTTTTTGAGCTGGACAAAAAGTGTTCATGAAGCTGGAAGGAGAAACCCAACTGTTTTTACTAGTGTTAAAGCTTGGTGAGCTGGGTTTGAGCCTTGACAAAGCATTATGCATCAGTGCACATGACTTTGTTTCATCTGTCAGAAATTACTAGTGCCACTCAAAATGGTGACCTCTTTTAAACACTGAATTTCATGTGTACTTTCACTGTCCAGCGTTTTAAAGGGTTAAAGACCATGTAAAGATACTGTAAAAAATACAAACCTCTATTAATTTTGAAGATTTGTCTTATACTTAATCACATATTCTAGTTATGTTGGTACTTTAAGATAATATAGTAATTCAAGATAATATAAGCAATTACTGAAGAAAAAAAAACCTAGTAGGTTGTATTTCTTTAATAGTTTCTATTTTTTCTCCAGAATTTATTTATTTATTTTTAGTTTTCAACATTCATTTCCACAAGATTTTGAGTTACAAATTTTCTCCCCATCTCTCCCCTATCCCTCATATCAAGACAGCAAGCATATTGGATACCTTTCCCTCAGTCTGCCCTCTCTTATATCCCCCCTTGCCCCTTACTTCCTTGTAGGGCAAGACGGATTTCTATACCTGTTGCCTGTATATCTTATTCCAGGTTGCATGTAAAAACTAATTTTTTAACATTTGTTTTTAAAACTTTGAGTTCTAGATTCTCTCCCTTCTTTCCTCCTCTCCCACCCCCCACTGGGAAGACAAGCAGTTCAATATTGGTTATACATGTGTACTTATGCAAAACATTTCCATAGTGTCATATTGTGAAAGACTAACTATATTTCCCTCCATCCTGTCCCACCACCCATTTATTCTATTTTCTCCTTTGACCCTGTCCCTTTTCAAAAAGTGTTTGCTTCTGACTACCCTGTCCCTTAATTTACCCTCCCTTCTATCATCGCTCCTCTTATCCCCTTCCCACCTACTTTCCTGTAGGGTAAGAAACCCAATTGAGTATGTATGTTATTCCCTCTTAAGTAAAGTCCAATGACAGTAAGGTTGACTCATTCCCTTTTCACCTTCCTGTTCTTCCTCTCCATTGTAACTGCTTTTCTCTTGCCTCTTTTATGAGGTAATTTATCCTGTTCTATCTCTGCCTTTCTCCTTTTCCCAATATATTCCTCTCTCGCCTCTTAATTTTATTTTTTAGATAGCATCTCTTCATATTCAACTAATCCTGTGCTCTTTATCTATATATACACATATATGTATATGTGTGTGTGTATACATATTCCCTTCAATTATCCTAATACTGAGAAAAGTCTCATGAGTTACAAATACCATCTTTCCATGTAGAAATGTAAACAGTTTAACTTTAATAAGTACCTTATGATTTCTCGTTCCTGTTTACCTTTTCATACTTCTTGTATTTGAAAGTCAAATTTTCTGTTCAGCTCTGGTCTTTTCATCAAGAATGCTTGAAAGTCCTCTATTTCATTGAATGCCCATATTTTTCCTTGAAGTATTATACTTAGTTTTGGTGGGTAGGTGATTGTTGGTTTTAATCCCAGCTCCTTTGACCTCAGGAATATCATATTCCAAACCCTTCAGACCTTTAATGTAGAAACTTCTAGATCTTGTGTTATTCTGATTGTGTTTCCACAATACTCAAATTGTTTCTTCCTGACTGCTTGTAATATTTTCTCCTTGACCTGGGAACTCTGGAATTTTACTGTAATATTTCTGGGAGTTTTCTTAGGATCTTTTTCAAGAGGCGATTGGCAAATTTTCTCAATTTTTATTTTACTCTTTGGTTCTAGAATATCAGAGCAGTTGGGGCAGCTAGGTGGTGCAGTGAATAGAGTACCAGCCCTGGAGTAAGGAGGACCTGAGTTCAAATCTGGCCTCAGATGCTTAACACTTATTAACCGTGTGACCTTGGGCAAGTCCCTTAACTCCAATTGCCTTGCCTTCCCTTCCCCTCTCCAAAAAAGCAAAAAAAAAAAAAAAAGAATATCAGGGTAGTTTTCCTTCATAATTTCTTGAAAGATGATGTCTGGGCTTTTCTTTTGATCATGGATTTCATGTAGCCTAGTAATTTTTAAATTATCTCTCCCGGATTGATTTTCCAGGTCAGTGGTTTTTCCAATGAGATAGTTCACATTGCCTTCTATTTTTTCATTCTTTTGGATCTGTTTTATAATATCTTGATTTTGGGGTGGAGTCAAGATGGCAGAGTAGAAGCAGAGCCTCCGATGGGCTCTGGCTTCCACCTTCCCCAATACATGTAAAAGGGGACTCTAAACAAACTTTGGAGCTGCAGAACCCACAAAATGACACAGAGAAACTAACCTCCCAATGAGGACAGCCCGACAGGCTGGCAGGAATCGGCCAGCGCAGCACTCTGGGAGCTGAGCCTCTGAGGCTTTAGCCCCAGGATGGGCCTGACCAGCCACCGCCCGGAGGGACCCCAGATCAGTAGCAGCGTGGCTGTTTCCAGATTTGTCAATACATAGATGCGAAGGACGAAGTGAGAGGTCAGTACAGTCTGGACTTTGGGACCCAGTAAGTGGGAATGTGTGGCTTTTGCCCCTGGGGCAAGAAGCCGCTGAGACACCGGCACAGCCAGCCAGTGCCACGTGGCAGCTTCAGCTCCTGGTCTGCAGAGTGTAGGGGGACCAAGCACCAGTCTGAGGGGTAATCGCCCTTGCTTTAACCTTCTTGGATCTGGATTTCAGTCTAGGGTGGTGGTCCTGGGGTGTGTATCCAGCCTGCCAGAGTGTGTGGAGACCTCAGAGAGGGCACCCAACTAATACTTCCAGCAGCTGAGAAAACTCCAGCATTTGGGATGAAAGCTCCCCTGTCTGGTGGCAGACACCTACTGCGGCAAAAAGCCCAGGGGTCAGGTGACTGAGGGGCAACATGACCAGGCAAAGGAAACAAAGCAGACAGAAGATTCCAACATTAGACTTTTTGGGGACAAAAAGGAGCAAAGCATGGAACAGGAGGAAGACAGTGAAGTCAGAACTCCTGCACCAAAAGCTTCAAAGGAGAATACGATCTGGTTACAGGCCATAGAGGACTTTAAGAAGTAGATAAGAGAAATGGAGGAAAAATTGGGAAGAGAAATGAGAATAATGCAAGAAAATTACGAAAGAGAGTCAACAGCCTGACTGAGGAAAATCACAGCTTAAAAAATAGACTAACTCAAATGGCAAAAGAGGTTCCAAAAGGCAATGAGGAGAAGAATGCCTTAAAAAGTTGAATTTGCCAGATGGAAAAAGAATCTCAAAAGCTCACTGAAGGGAATCATTGCTTCAGAATTAGATTGGAGCAAATTGAAGCTAAAGACTTTATGAGAAATCAAGATGATATTAAACAGATCCAAACAAATGAAAGAATAGAAGGCAATGTGAAATATCTCGTGGGAAAAACCACTGACCTGGAAAATAGATCTAGGAGAGATAATTTTAAAATTATTGGACTGCCTGAAAGTCATGATCAAAGTAAGAACCTAGAAATCATCCTCCAGGAAGTTCTCAAAGAAAACTGCCCTGATGTTTTAGAACCAGAGGGCAAAATAGAGGTTGAAAGAATCCACTAATCACCTCCTAAAAAAAAAATCCCAAAAAGAAAACTCCTAGGAATATTATAGCCAGGTTCCAGAATTCCCAGATGAAGGAGAGAATATTACAAGCAGCAAGGAAGGAACAATTTGAATATTATGGAAACACAATCAGGATAACTCAGGATCTGTCAGCTTCTATAATGAGGGATGGAAGGGCTTGGAATATGATATTCTGGAGGTCCAAGGACCTCCAATATAAGATCTGCTTGGTCCATATAAGATCTGCTTGGATCTGGATCACTGTCTTGGGTGTGTGGCCAGTGGGCCAGAGCTTGTTGGGGCTACAGAGAGGGCACCCAACTAATAGCTCTGGCAGCTGTGAAAACCCCAGCGCTTTTGGGACAAAGCTCTCTTCTCTGGAAGCAGAGTTTTACTGTGGCAAAGAACTCAAAAGTCAAGTAATTGATTGGTAGCATGAGCAAGCAGAGAAAGCAACGCATGCACAGCAATCAAACCTTAGATTCCTTTTTTGGGGACAAAAAGAATCAAAGCATGGAACCAGGGGAAGACAATGAAGTCAGAACTTCTGCATCAAAAGCTTCCAAGAAAAATATGAATTGGTTACAGGCCATGGAGGAGCTCAAGAAGGAATCTTAAAATCAGGTAAGAGAAGTGGAGGAAAAATTGGGAAGAGAAATGAGTATGATGGAAGAAAATCATGAAAAGCAAGTCAACAACCCGACTGAAGAAAATAACACCTTAAAAAATAGACTAACTCAAATGGCAAAAGAGCTCTCAAAAGCCAGTGAGGAGAATGCCTTAAAAAGTCAAATTTGCCAGATAGAAAAAAGAATCTCAAAAGCTCACTGAAGAGAATCATTCCTTCAGAATTAGATTGGAGCAAATGGAAACTAATGGCTTTATGTGAAATCAAGATACTATTAAACAGATCCAAACAAATGAAAAAATAGAAGGCAAAGTGAAATATCTCATTGAAAAAATCGCTGACCTGGAAAATAGATCCAGGAGAGATAATTTAAAAATAATTGGACTACCTGAAAGCCATGATCACAAAAAGAACCTAGAAATCATCCTTCAAATAATTTTCAAGGAAAATTGCCCTGATATTTTAGAACTAGAGGGCAAAATAGAAATTAAAAGAATTGATTGAGTACCTCTTGAAAAAGATCCCAAAAAGAAAACTCCTAGGAATATTATAGCCAGGTTCTGGAGTTCCCAGATCAAGGAGAAAATATTACAAGCAGCCAAGAAGAAACAATTTGAATATTGTGGAAACACAATCGGGATAACACAAGATTTGGCAGCTTCTACATAAGGGATCGAAGGGCTTGGAATATGATATTCCAGAGGTCAAAGGAGCTGGGATTAAAACCAAGAATCACCTATTCACCAAAACTAAGTATAATGTTTCAGGGGAAAATATGGTTATTCAGTGAAATAGAGGACTTTCAAGTATTCTTGATGAAAATACTAGAGTTGAATAGAAAATTTGATGTTCAAATACAAGAAGCAAGAGAAGCATAAGAAGGTAAACAGGGAAAAGAAATCATAAGGAACTTATCAAGGTTGAACTATTTATATGCCTACATGGAAAAACAATAATTGTAACTTATGAAACTTTTCTCAGCATGAGGATAGTTGAAGGGAATATAAATGTATATATATATGTATATACATATATGTACATATATACACATATAAATGTCTATATAGGGTGCATATGAATGCATATGTGAGTGTATGTATATATATGTATATATGTGTACACGTATACATAGACAAGAGGCCACAGGATTGATTGAATAGGAAGGGATGATATCTAAAAAAATAAAATTGAGGTGAGAGAGGGATACAATGAGAGGAGATAGGCAGAGACAGAATAGGGTAAAATATCTCATGTAAAAGAGGCAAGGGAAAACTGTTACAATGGAGGGGAAGAACAGGAAGGTGAAAGGGAATGGGTCAACCTTACTCCCATTGAATTTGGCTTAAGGAGGGAATGAGATACACACTCAATTGGGTATCTTACCCTACAGGAAAGTAGTGGGAAAGAGGAAAAGGGGGGATGATAGATGGGAGGGCAGATTGGGGGGCAAGGTAGCTAGAAGCACATACTTTTGAAAAGGGATAGGGTCAAAGTAGAAAATAGAACAAGTAGGGGGTGGGATAGGATGGAGAGAAATATAGTCAATCTTTCACAGTATATCCACTGGGGAAATGTTTTGCAGAACTACACATGTACAACCTATATTGAATTGCTTATCTTCCCAGTAAGAGTGGGTGACGAGAGAAGAAGGGAAAGAATCTGGAAATCAGAGTTGTAAAATCAAGTGTTAAAAAAAAAAAAAAGAAATAGGTTGGCTAGGTGTTGTAGTGAGTAGAGCACCAGCCCTGGAGTTAGGAGAACCTGAGTTCAAATGTGACCTCAGTCACTTAACACAAAAACTAACCATGTGACTTTGGGCAAGTCACTTAATCCCTTGCCCTCAAAAAAAGGGCATAAATAAATAAATAAATGTGAAATAAGCTTCACTTTCTTAACTTTAATTTGAATATATCAAACAGTATAATAAAACAACAAAGGGCAGATCATATAAGAAAAAAACCCCTCACGATCTGTTGCTCACAAGAAACATACCTGAAAAGAAAGATATAGACAGAATAAATATGAGAATACAGAACAGAATTTACTATGCATTAGGTGAATCCAAGAAATCAGGAGTTCTAGATGAAGCAAAAACAAAAATACAGAAATTGTTTTGATTATTACAACTTTGTAGTATAGTTTGAGATCTGGTGTTGCTAAGCATCTTTCTTCTTTCTCTCTTTTTTTGTTGATTTTCATGATATTCTTGACCTTTTTTTCCTCCAGACGAATTTTGATATTTTTTTCTGACTCTGTAAAGTAATTCTTTGGTAGTTTGATTGCTATGACGCTGAACAAATAAATTGATTTTGTAGTAATATTATTTTTATTATATTGCCTCATCCTACCCATAAGCAATTAATAGTTCTCTAGTTATTTAGATCTGTCTTTATTTGTGTGAATTGTTTTGGAATTATGTTCATGTAATTCCTATATGTGTCTTAACAGGTAGACTTCCATGTATTTTATACTGTCTGTAGTTATTTTAAGTGGGATTTCTCTTTCCATCTCTTCCTTCTGGATTTTATTAGCAATATACAGACATGTGGGTGATATGTGTGGGCTTATTTATATCTTGTAACTTTGATAAAGTTGTTAATTTTTTTCCGTTTTTTAGTTGACTCTAGGATTCTTTAAATTGTCATTTTCAAAAAGCGACAGTTTTGCTTACTCTTTGCCCATGTTTATTTCTTGTCTTCATGCTATAGCTAGCATTTCTGTTACAGTATTCAATAGAGATGGTATTGACATTCTTGCATCACTCCCTCATCTTATTGGAAAATCTTCTAACTTATACCTATTACAGTTAATGCTTGTTCTTAGTTTTTGATAAATATTACTTAAAATTTTAAGGAAAGTTCTATTTGTTAAGCTTTCTAGTGCTTCAAAAAATAAACAAACAAGAATAGGTATTGTATTTTGTCAAAAGGGTTTTTTTTGCGTCTATTTAAATAATGATAAGATTTTTGTTGGCTTTGTCATTAAATAGTCATTTATACTTATAATTTTCCCAATATTGAATCAGCTCTGTATTCTTTTCTAATTCTAGCCTGGTTGTGTGGGTAATTTTGGTGATTATATTGCTATAGTCTTCTTGCTAATATTTTATTTCAAACTTTTGTATCAGTATTCATTAAGGAAGTTGATCTGTAGTTTTCTTTATTTTGAGAAAAAATTTTTTTTCTTCCTGGTTTAGGTACCGAGGTCATATTTTTGTCAGAGGAGTTGGGCAGGATCCCTTCTTTACCTATTTCCCCCCACAGTTTATGTAGTATTGGAATTGTTTTTTAAATATTTTGTAGAATTCACTTGTAAATCTGTCTGATCCTAGCTTTTTTTTTTCCTTTGAGAGTTCATTTATAGCTTTTTCATTTTCTTTTTCTGAGATAGAATTTTTAAAATATTCTATTTCCTCTTCTTTTTACCTGGGCAACTTATATTTTTGCAAGTATCCTTCCATTTCATTTAGATTGCCAATTTTATTGGGGCATTTAGTTCAGTGAAATTGCTTCTGACAATTGCTTTTATTTCTTCATTAGTTGTGAATTCATCTTTTTATTTTTTATACTGGGAATTTGATTTTCAGCTTTCTTTTTTTTAATCAAAGTTAATGACTTACCTATTTTATTTATTTTCTTAAAAAAAGGTCGTATTTTATTACTTTTTTTAACTTTTAGCTTTGTTAATTTTTCCTTTGATTTTTCAGGATTTCTATTGGTATTTGGTTGGAGTTTTTGTTATCTGCTTTTTTGTGGATTTCGTTTTAGTTGTATGCCCAAATTGTTCCTTTGCTTTTTTCTCTTTTATTGATGAAAGAATTTTGATATGCACTTTCCTCTGATTACTGCTGTTGCTGAAACCCACAAATTTTTGGTGTGTTGTCTCATTGTTGTCATTATCTTTAATGAAATTATTGATCATTTCCATAATTTTTGATCCATCTCTCTTTTAGGAGTAAGATATTTAGAGTTCAGTAGTTTTTAAGCTTTGACTTGAAAATTCTTTACTAGATATAATTTTTGTTGCATTATGATCAATAAAAGATGCATTTTATATTTTTTGTTTTTCTGTATTTGTTCATTAGGTTTTTATGCCCTAATACATGGTCAGTTTGTGAAGGTTCCATGCATAGCTGAGAAATAGGTTTACTCCTGTCTGTTCTCATTCAGTATTCTTCAGCATTCTCTTATATCTTAACTTTTCAGAAATACTATGCAGGTTTTGCACTTCTTTCTTGTATATTTTTTGGGTTCAATTTATCTAAGTTTGAGAAGGGTAAATTAAGGTTCCCACTATTATAGTTTTATTGTCTATTTCTTCCCATTAGCCACTTAAATTTTTCTTTAATGATTTAGATGCTCTGACATTTAGTGTATATGTATTGCTGAACAAAGACCGTTATATATTACCAACATATATTACTGAACAAGGACCATTGGATATGAGCAGTTTGGCTAATGGGAAGAGCTTCATGACATGGAAGAGAGTAGCCTGTAGCCCTGAAGACAGAACCTTAGTGGAAGACTATCAGTGAGAAACTGTAGCCCTGCCAACAGGACAGAAGCTTATTACTAAACATCACATCCATGGAAGAAGTACAGGCATAGTTGAATAGTGCAGAGATGTAACGCCTGGTGGTAAGCACCAGAGGGTAATGCTTTGTGGGGAGCAGAGAGCAGGCCATGATAACATTAGAAGACATGAGCAGCTTGGCAGCAGTCAGGGCTGTGATCATGAGATTCTAGATAAAATTGATTCTAACTTCTCATTTTACAGATGTAAAAACTAAGGCACAAAGCAGTTCATTGACTTGTCCAGGGATCACATAAATAGATGTGTGTGAGATTGTATTTGAACATGAATGAGGTCTTCATAGCTCCAAGGCCAGGACCCTATTAGCTTCACCAGTAGTTCTCAAGCTTTTTGTTCTTAGGACTCCTTTATGTTCTTAAAAATCCTCCCCCCAAGAACTTTTGTTCTTCAAGGTACTTTCATATATATTCTTACATTTTATACTCATAATAATCCTATTGATTATAATATAAGTATTAGTCTTATTTTATGGATATAATGGCAACAGTTAATAAAAAGAGGTCTGGACTGATAGTAATATAATGGGATTCTAGGGCCAAATTAATATTGTGAATTTGGGCAAATCACAACCTTTCAGGACCTCTCTTTTCTTAACCTTGAAACATGTTAGTTGAACTAGATGATCTCTCCAATTCTGAAATTCTGTAGTAGGTCAGAATTGCCTAAGAATCTTAGGTTTAGAAAGTGCTTCATTTTTAAATGATGCCTTAAAAATTTTAAATCTAATTTAAGTTTGCTTACCTCTATAGGTAAGATTATCTTTAAGAATTAGCTGGATATCACATTTTATATTTTTATGACTTACAAATTACTTTTTAAATAAATTTATACAAAAAAAATTGAGAGTTTTAGTGTTAATATTGAAAACACTAGCAACTATACTGCCTGATTCTAACCCCCAGGATTGTTGAATTCTGGGGTTAGATATTATTCATATTTACCATTGTGACCATTGCAAATATGTAGTAGTTATTAATAGTGCTTTTCAGCTTTATTTATTTTGGATTTTGTGATTTTTTTGGAAATAGATATTTAGAACATTTCAGTCTCAAAATGGGGAAACCCAAAATTGAAGAATAGTTTATGATATTCCTGGATCTTTTATATGATTCACTTTCTTAAGCATAAAAACATAACAAGATGAAAGTATTTTATTGAAAGTGATGAACCCATGATTTTTTTCTTCAAGCCAATCTTAATTTCAAGTACAAATAGAAATTCCATTTAAAGAACTAGAGTTTTTTGCTGATGTCTAGTTTACATTACATTAATTTGATTATAAAAAGCCATATCAACATTGAGTGAGCATTCAAAATACACTAGACTCTTAAGAAGAGAGGATCTGATAGTTCTGTATCCTCTGTATCTTCATCCCCTTCACATTAATTTAGACAAACTTAGGTACATACACGAAAAAGGGATAGGTCCAACTAGATTTACCAAAATACACCTTATTTTTCTTACTCTTTCTAACTTCATTTGGACAGTGAAGAAGTGTTTCAGGAATATTCTTAAGATCTTATATTTCTGTACCTCTTTTTTTATTTAACAGGATGTTTCTTTTGAAGTATTTTTGAAGATGAAGAATTTTTTTATGCTTTTAGAGAAACTAAAAAAGATTCCAGTCTGACATGACGACAGAAAATGTAAGTGTTAATAATTTCTTTGAGGGTTGTACTGCCCCCTTCCCTTGGCTACTGACATCTGATAAATTGCTGTCAAATTGCCACCTTGCAGACAGATGCAGATTGCTGATGCCATATAGAAAGACCTTTTACTGGGCTTTAAGGTGTTAATTTTTGCTATTGTTGGAGAATTCCTTCTATATCATTTGAATACATCAATTTCACTGGCGGACTTGTTTTAAAAAGTGCTTTTTTGGTGTAGCTAGGTGGCACAGTGGATAGAGCACCAGCCCTGGAGTCAGGAAGACCTGAGTTCCAATCTGGCCTCAGGTGTTTACTAGCTATATAACCCTGGGCAAATTACTTAACCGTGATTGCCTCAAAATAAAATGCTTTCTTGGTTCTGTTTTCTCTTAATGAGGAATATATCTGAACTGTGTCATAAGGGCACTGCTGATCTTTCTTCAAAAAAGCAGTGCCATCCTCTGCCTTCTAGAAGACTCTTTTTTCCTCTTTTTATCTCAGAACCTCTTGATATCATCTACAACTCTTTCCCTTTTCCTCCAGTCTCTGATAATGACATAGATCTTCTCTTTGCCCAGGAAAATCCCCTTTGATTCCATCCCTTTCCTTCTTCTCCAGTAGATTACTACCCCTTTCCCCATCACTACTCTTCAATCTTTCCCTATCAACTGGTTTTTCCTTAATTTATCCAAACATGATATTGCATCCTCTCAATTTATCATCCTATATTTCTTCTCCATTTCTCAACTAAACTCCTTGAAAAGTTGTCTACATTTGGTGCCTTTACTTCTTCTCTTCTCATTTACTTGTCAGCCTTTTGCGGTTTGACTTCCAACTTTATCACTCAGCTTAAACTGCACTCTCTGAAGTTATTAAAGATGTTTTATTTGCCAAATCTAGTGATTTTTTTTTTCTAAGTCACTTCTGGACCTAGCTGCTACATTTGACAGATATTCTCTTCTCTGGGTTTTCATGCTACTATTCTTTCCTTCTTCTCCTTTTATCTGTCTTAACCATTTCTTTTTTTTTTTTTTTAAAGCAATTGGGGTTAAGTAATTTGCTCACGTTTACACGGCCAGGTGTTTCTGGGTGGGTGCTAAGTGTCTGAGCCTGGAATCGATCCCCAGGTCATCCCGACACTGGAGCCAGTGCTCTTACTTGCTGTGTTACCTGGCCGCCCCTTAACCATTTCTTCTCAGTCCCCTTTGATAGCTCATCATCCATAACTCATCCCCTTATTATGGGCACTCTTCTTTTTGCTCCTCATAGTTTCACTTTCTTGATGACTTAATCAGCTTCCTTAGGTTTAATTATCATATTTATGAAGTTGGTTCCCAGAAGTGTCTCCCATGAACTTCATTCGTACATCAAAAACTGCCTTTTAAACTGGGATGACCCAGAGATACCTCAAACTCATAATTTCCAAAATAGGATTTACTGTCTCTTCCCCAAAACTTACTCTACTTCCAAACTTATTTATTTCTGTTGAAATCAGTAACATTTTAATTTAGAATCCTTCTAAATTCGAGACATTTGTGTTATTCTCAACTTCTCACTCTCTCTGTATAACAAACACTATATGCTGAAGCAGTTGTTTCAGTCATTTAGTCAATCAGCCAGCATTTATTAAGTGCCTACTATGTTATAGGCCCCGTGCTATACCCTTAGGGTATAAGTACAAAGAGTGAGGCAGGAATTCAAAAAGAATTTACATTCTAATGGGAGAGACAAATATGTATAGAAATATATACAGCATAAGTATAATTGAATATATATATAATTATATATTAATTTATATAAATATAATTGAACATATATAGATATAAATATAGATATATAAACATACATAAATACACTAAGCATTTAGGGACAAGATAGGAAGCAAGGGTACTATTAGTTGGGAGGATCAGAAAAAGCTAAATGCAGAATATGGTGCCTGACCCACATCTTCAAGGAAGAGAGAGATTCTGTGAGGCAGAAATAAGGAGGAAGTGCTTACCAGGCTTGGGGGTCAGCCAGGGTAAAAGCACAGAAATAGGAGATGGATTATCTTGAGTAAGGAACAGTTCAGCCAGATCACAGAGGGTTGGGAGGGAGGGGGTGGAGGTGGGTATAATATTCATTGATGCTGTATAAAGATAGGTTTGGGCCTGGTTATGAAAGGTTATAGAAACTAAACAGAAATAGAAACTATTTTAATGTCAATTGGAATCTACTGGTAAAATTTCATGAGTAGGGGATTAGCTTGGTTAGATTTGGATATAAGGAAAATTATTTTGGCAGACTAGAGTGAGGAAAGACTTGAACCAGGGAGACCAAGTAAGAGACTGTTATCACAATCTAGGCAAGAGAAGATAAAAATCTGAACTGATGTGGTATCTGTTTGAGCAAAGATGGAACTATGTGTAAGAGATGTTATGGAGGTAGAAAAGGCAAAATTTGGCAACATCTTGGATGTGTAACATAAGGGAGAGTGATGAGGTTATGAACCTGGGAGACTGGAAGTTTGGAATAGGGGAAGGTTTGAGGACAAAGAGTTCAGTTTTTAATATCTTGAGTTTGGGAGGTCTGTGGGTCATCCAGTAGGAAATGTCTAAAAGTCAGTTGATGATAGAGAACTGAATCTCAGAGGAGTAACTTTGGCTATCTGTGTTTATCTGGGAGTCACCTACATAGTTAAAGCCATTGGAGTGGGTGAGATCATTGAGAGAGAGAAGCAGCAAGAACAGGGTAAGTGACAAGGATGATGAGCAAAGGAGATGAGATGCTTGATCATACAAGCAAGAAAGAAAACTAAGAGGGAGCTAGCTGTGTCTAGAAAACTCAGAAGAGAAGGAGGATGCAGGAAGAAAGGGGGGGGTAATTCTCCCTTCTTTCTCTTAACAGTTTGTTGTTTGGCTTTATCACATTTTTTTCTCTCCATCTCCCATCCCCTGCCATTAGATTTGGTCAGAGGTATCAAATTTGCCAGGAGTGCAGACCCCAAAAAATCCCCAGTGAAGTTCAAACTAAATTACAATGTAATCCAGAAAGTTTAACCAAATGATTAAAATACAATATAACATAGATAATGTTAATTTGTGGTTTTCTAAGTCAATATGCCACCTGCAGGAATCCCTTTTATTTGAAGATTGACACCACTGGATTAGGAGGCCTCAGACTCCTTACCCTCCTTAAATCTCATGGGCTACTCCTTCATTCCATTTTAGCTGTACATAAGGATGGTCACACTAGATCTCACTGTTATCTATAAGTGTTCCACTTCCTTAATTAAAAACTTAGGCATTTCTCTATCTGACTATAACCTTGTTATCATTCTGTCAGTCAGTCAGTACACATTTATTGTGCCATCTACGTGCCAGGCACTTTGCTTAAGTACTGGGGATACAAAAAGAGGCAAAAGATGACCACTGCTCTCAAGGACCTCACAGTCTAATGGGGAGACAACATGCAAACAAATATATCTAAAGCAAGTTATGTACAGAATAAATAGAAAGTAACTAACAGAGGAAAAATACTGCAAGGGGTTAGGGAAGGCTTCCTGGAGAAAGTAAGATTTTAGTTGGGGCATAAAGGAAGTCAGGGAGGTCAGTAGTTAAAATGAGGATGAAAAGCTTTACCGGCATGGGGTACAACCAGAGAAAATGCTCAGAGCTGAGAGATGTACTGTCTTACTTGTGGAACAACCGGGAGGCCAATGTCAGTGGATTGAAGAATATGTATTGGAAGAAGCAAGAAGACTGAAAAGGTCTGGGCAGGGAGCTGGATTATGAAAGGCTTTTTTTTTTGCCAAATAGAGCATTTTGTATTTGCTCCTGGAGGTAATAGGAAGCCATTGGAGTTTATTGAGTAGAGCTGGGGAGTGACATGATTGGACCTACCTTTTAGGAAAATCACTTTAGTGGCGGAATGGAAGATGGCATAGAGTGGAGAGAGACTTGAGACATGCAGACTCCTTGACAGGTTATTGCAATATTCTAGGTATGAGGTGATGAGGGCCTGCATTAGAGTGATGGCAATGTTAGAGGACAGAAGGGGACATATTTGAGAGATGATGCAAAGGTAAAATCAACAAGCCTTTGCAGCAGCTTAGATTGGCAGAGGGGAAGTAGTATAAGAGATAGTGAGGAATCCAGGATTATTTCTAGGTTACAAGCCTGAGGGACTGAGAAGATAATATTGCCCTCTACATTAATAGTGAAGGTAGGATAGGGGAGGGTTTAGGGGGAAATATAATAAGTTCTGTTTTGAACAAAGTGAGTTTGAGACGTCTGCTGAACATTCAGTTTGAGATGTCTGAAAGGCAACTGGAGATGAGAGATTGGAATCATTAGAGAGATTGGGAAAGCAAAGGCAGATGTGAGAATCATTTGAGCAGAGAGATGGTAAATCCATGGGAACTTATGGTAACACTAGGTGAAAAAGTATGGAAGAAAAAAACACTGAGGGACACACCTAAGGTTAAAGGGTATGATCTGTAAGAGGATCCAGCAAAGTAGAGAGAGGGGTGGTTGTATAGGTAGGAGGAAAACCAGGAAAGAGTGGTAATCTGAAAACCTAGAGAAAAGAGAGTATCAGGAAGGAGACAGTGATATCAACAGTTCAAAGACTGCAGAGAAGTCAAAGAGAATGAGGATTGAGGAAAGGCCACTGGATTTGGTAACTAAGAGATCCTTGTTAACTTTGGGGAGAGCAATTTTGGTGGAATGATAAGACCTGGAGCCAGATTTTAAGGAGCTAGGGAGAGAGTGAGAAGAGAGAAACTGGAGGTAGCTATTGCAAATGGCTTTTTTGAGGAGTTTAGCTACAAAGGGAAGAGACTATATTGGATGACAGAGGTGATGGAAGGATCAGGTGAGGGTTTTTTCAGGATGGGAGGGATGTGGGCATGTTTGTAGACAGTAGGAAAGGAGCCAGTAGAGAGAGAGAGATTGGAAATAAATGAGAGAGTAGGGATGATGGATGGGATCACTTGAGCAGGCAGAGGGATTAGCCTTGGCAAGGAGGAAGGCCACTTCATCATGTGTAAAAAGGGTGAAGAAGGAGAAAGGGGTGGAAGACAGCTGAGTGGTAGGAGGGGTGACAGAGGAGAGATGGCCTTAATGTTTCCTGTAAAATATCAGGCAAGGTTCTTACCTGAGAGAATGGGGGGGGGGGGGCAGAGGGAGAAACATGGGAGGTTTGAGGAGGGCTGCAAAGGTTTGGAAGAGCTGCTGTTGTGGTAGAGGTTGTGGCAGACCCAGTCAAAATGGTTGTGTGATTTTCTTCATCTTTGTTCAGCAGCAAATGTGTGTAGAAGCAAAGAACGTGAAAAGTAGGAGTCATCTAACTAAGGCTAAAGCTTGGCTGGGGGTAATCAGTGATATGTTAAGGAGACCACAGATTCAAGAGTAGAGGACAGTGTAGGGTTGAATTGATTGACCGAGGAGTCAAGATGGGGAGAAGAGGAGAGAAAGGCCACTGCAGGGGAGATGACCCAGGAAAGAATCAAGGGTGTCAAGGGATTGCAGGTCATCGTATGGATTAAGAGTAGGATTATGTAAGGGAAGGCAGAGTGGGGGAGAGGTGAGAAGCCAGTAGTGTATGGTGGTCAGATAAAGGGATTTTTGAATTCTTGGACAGGGGGGTTGTACATCTGTGGGTGATGGTATGACCACCTTTGTGTGCAGTGGATTGAAGAATATGTATTGGGTAGTAAAGAGTAAGAAGACTTGAAAAGGTCGGGGCACACATCTTTGTGTGCAGCTAAAGTGGGGTGGAGAATTAAATATGGGGAGTGAGTAGGTTGAGGCACTGAGTAGTTAGGATAATTGAGAGAAAATCAGTATGTCTGTTGAAACCTGGTAATGTGAGGACAGGAGTTATGGAGGAGAGAAAAATTGTAAGCCAGGTGTCAGACTCATTGAGGAAGGAAGGGGAGTATCTTAGTTGTTTGTAGACAATGGCTACCAGGATTTTTATTGGATGGCAGATATTGAATAGCATGAACCTCAGTGCAAGAGAGGTTACTGAATGACAGAGGAGGGAGGAGGACCCAATTTTTGCCCAGATCAAAACTTTATTACTTCTTTCAGGCCATCGTCCTTTTTCTAACGTTCCTTTCTTCCTCCTCCAACTCTCAGTCCAGTTAGTTATCCATTTCAGATCTACCCTGTCACACAGCAACTTTGTGTGTTTGGTAGGGCTGGTATAATAATTATTCCCAGTTTACTGATGAAAAGACTGAGGTTCATAGCAATTAAGTGATTTGCCCAAAATCACAGCCAGCAAGAATCAGAGGTATGACTTGAAATTAATTGTAATTTTGTATTTCACCATATTATGCTGCCACGATATGTATGTATAAGAATAAATATAAACATGGGTGTATATACACACATATAAGTTGATACATGTGTATTTATATGTATTTTACATATAGGAAATCTCTGTGTGTGTGTGTGTGTAGATGCAGTCTATATTGCCATTTTAATTTAATAAAGAAAGGTGGAAGCAAGCATTTACCAAGAAAGCCTTGTGTGCCAGGACCTGTGCTAAGCATTTTACAAACATTATCTCTTTTGATCCTTATAGCAGCCTGGGGGGAGATGCTGTTATCCTCATTTTTATGGTTGAGGAAAATGGGGCAGACAGAGATTAAGTCCCTTGCCTAGGTCACACAGCTAGTTGGTGTCTGAGGCCAGTTTTAAGCACATGTCATTCTAACAACAGGCCCAGTACTCTACCCACTGTGCCACCCAGCTTCATGGATTTTGGCAATGGTTTCACATTTAAATAGAAATTGCTTGTATACTTTGTGCCATATTACAAAAAACATGGGTTTCATTAATCAAATACACTGTAGTGTGACAGGTATAAGAATAATCTAGGTACATATGTTGACTAATGATTGTCTTTATTTCTTTTATTAATTATAATTTAATGGTTATTTAATTATGCAGGTGTACAACTGAATTTTTTTCAGATTCACATGTTTCTTAAAAGTCAGGCATTCAATAGAGCAGATGTTTAGCTATAACAGTAACTATATAACTGTAAACTATCTGTTTTAAATCTGTGGTTTTAGTTGAGGTTTTACAGTTAGTCATTTTTGTATAAACAAAAGGTATACACTGATGCTTTTCAGTTTAAAATATCATGGTTTATTAAGTGTTTACTTTGTTATTGGGCCTATATTCAAGGGATAGTCGTTTTTATCTTTCTACTTTTACTCTGGAGAAATAGAGAGATGACATTTTTCTTTCCTTCTCAGCTTTCTTGTAAGAGTGAATATATAAATAATATGGGCAACTCAGACAATTTCTTTGGAGTTCTCTTTCTAACAAACTATTCAATATGTCAGGCATGGTTGAGCCTCTGCATTATTGCATAGAGTTCTATTAAGTTGCTTTCTACCTGGTTGTCTCTATTCTGTTCCAACACAAAGTGATATTCTTAAATTCTAGAGGAAGTTTAGGATTAGAAGGTTATTTGAATAAAGTGGGATGTTTGAGGCTACACATATGGCACTAATCAAAAGAATGTATGAAAGGCTTTTTTGCAGAGCTCTTGAATATGTATGTTGCAAACTTTAATCTTGATGAAGAAAATAATTTAAAAGTGGTAGAGTAAATAGACAAGGCACATACAACAAAACTCTAAAGCTTCCATTATTGTGGCCTCAGATCTCTAATTTGACATCACTGTCTCAGTTTCCTGCCAGTGCCGTGAACTCAAAATGTTAAAAATTGAACTAATTTTACTTGCCTTCCAAAGCTGCCTCTCCTTCTCACTTTCCTGTTCTGTTGCTCCTAGTCATCCAAGTTAGCCAGGCTCCTAGTCATCCAAGCTTGTAACTTCAGAGTGTGCTTGGTCTTTTCCCTTTCCTATACCTTCTTATATGGCATTAATTGCCAAGTCTTGTGTAAGTCTCCTGCCCTAATATTGTCACCACCAAGTCCAGACCTTCACTATCAATTGCCTAAACAATTGTAATGACTTCTTAGCTAGTGTCCATCTCTTTATTTTCTTCCTGTAGCTCTTTCTCGACCCAGCTACCAGAATAATTTTCCTAAAGTCCAAGTCTGACAGTGGCATTCTCCTGCATAAAAATTATTGGTGGCTTCCTGTTATCTGTAAAATAAAATACAAACTCAGCCTGACAGTGACCTTCAGGGTTTGACTGCACCTTCTTTCCAGCTTTATTTCACATTACTCCCCAGCACACGCTCTTATGAAATTAGACAATTAACTATTCTCTGAACTCGGCCTTCTTTCTCCTACATTAACATATTCACTCAAGCCATCCAAACCTATGCTTGGAACACATTCCTTCCTCGACCCTTCCTATCAGAATTCTTCTCTTTCTTCAGGGCTGAGCTGTGGTGTCACTTCTTCATTTAAGCCTTCCTTGATGTCTCCCAGTTGAATGTATTCTCTCTTCTCTCAGATTTTCCTAGAAACTTTTATATGAATTACTCTTTTGCCCTTCTCGTACACTAACTTCCATTATACATACCTGAATGTGTGTCATATTCCCCTTAATATGAAGTAAACTCTTTGAGGGCCAAGCAATGTCATTTTTCTCCTTTGTATCTTCAGTGGCTTAGAAAGTGCCTTGCCCTTTTGTTGTTTTGGGGGAGAGGAGGAAGGGATAGACTTGTGATTCCATTAATATAGAAAGCTCTCTGTGAGGAAACTGATTTACCATTGCAAAATCGCAACTACTCTGAATCGCATCGTCTTAAAAAGTTGCCTGGGATACTGGGAGGTTAAGCTACTTGCCCAGAGTTAGACAGCCAGTGTGTGTCAGATGTAGGGCTTGAACCCATGTCTTCCTGAGTCAGGTAGCAGCTCTTTTTCCACTATGTCATGCTGCCTCTCGTCTTGCATCTTGTACCTAGTAGGTATGTCATAAATGTATGTTAAAATTAATTGTGTGTAGAAAGCATTTTAGCCCTTTTAGTGTGATAATGTCTTGAAATAACCTCAGTATTTACTTAGAAAAAAAATATCCTGTGATGTATTAGGATAAGTAGCATCAATTGTGTCAATTAACACAAACATTTTTCCTCACAACAATTTATTATTATTATTAATTATCCAGGGTGATGAAAACCCAGTCCTTACCTGTTTGGTATTTCCTAACTTCCTTAGATCTGAGTTTCTTCTGTTCTTCCTTCATTTTTAAAGAGGACTAATGATATCACGGGGATGGCGTCTTGACTTACAAGTAAATTAGATTTAAGTGAGGCAGAAATGCACAAAGTTATCAATCTTACTCTGTCTTCATTGAAGCCCAGTGGCAAGGCAAAAGTCAGGATGACTGGTGCTGGCCCAGGACGCAGTGGATGACCTTGGTATCTTTTATGTTGCTCCATCAGAACAAGGAGGCGAGCATCAACCACCCAGAATGTGGGGTAAGGAGTTAGATGATAAAGGTGGCCAGCTAGGAGACGACAACATATCTCAAAGATTATACATCATGACCAGGAATACAGGGCTGGTTGAGTATTAGGAAAACTATAAACATATTATTATGGTCATACTATGACCATATTAATAACAAAAACAAAAATATGATTACATCAGTAAGTGTAGAAAAAGCTTTTTTTTTTAAATGGACAATTCTTATTTATCTTCAATTCTCTATCATCTTTCTCTAATGATGATAATAACTCTTCATCTCTCTCCTTGAGCCTTCAATGTCCTCCACCTTTCTTCCCCCTCACCCTGAGTCAGTGGTCTCACATTCTACATTGTGTGGAACATAGAAGCTTTCCAACTTGTGTTCCCCCACTTATCATCTTCAACTCCTCTATTTTTTCTGTTTTGTTTCCTGACTCAGGCTCTTCCTCTTCATTCTAGTATAAGAAAACTAGATATTCTGCTCTGAGTTATCAGAGAAACTTGGAGCAAAGATTTTTTCCCAAGCTGACTGTTTTCCTTCTGATTTTAATTAAGTTGATTTTGTTTATGCAAATGATGTTTTGTTTTATTAAAGAAAAATGATTGATTTTCTTTTTTCTAGCATCTCCTTTATCTTGTATAGGTAACACAAACATTTAAAAATAATTTTATTATGATTTCTCCTATCTATGCAAATGCACTTGAAATAACAAATAATTACAAGCAAATATTATAATTTTGCTTTGAAATTTAAATTTTTATCTTACTATCTCTGGCATGTGCAAATATACTTACTTAGTTGACACAACTTGGTCCTACAAGGTTTTCTTAAATTCTGATCCTTCTGTGATAGATCAGCATAGAAGTTTATTTTGAAGATTTCAAATCTTGAGATTTACAAGTGAAAATGAAACCCAGAGAGGAGGAAGTAATTTACATAAAATAATGCAGCTATTCATTAGTAGTTTGCCTCCAGGTGTCCTTTTTCTTAATAGTGTCTTTTTCAATTATATGTAAAGATAATTCTTACTCATTTTTACAAAATTTTGAGATCCAAGTTTTTCTTCTTTACTTCTCTTCCTAAAACAGTAAGCAATTTGATACAGGTTATATATATGCAATCATGTAAAACATTTCCATATTAATCATAGTTGTGAAAGGAAAAAAGAAAATGAAAATAGTATGCTTTGATCTGCATTCAGAGTTCATCAGTTCTTTCTCTGTATGTGGATAATGTTTTCTATCATGGGTTCTTTGCAATTGTCTTGGATCACTGTATTGCTGAGAAGAGCTCAGTCCATTCATAGCTGATCATCACACAGTGTTTCTGATATTATGTACAATGTTTTCCTGGTTCTGCTCATTTCACTTTATATCAGTTCATGCATGTCTTTCCAGGTTTTTCTGAAATCCTTCTGCTCATCATTTCTTATAGAACAATAATATTCCATTGCATTCATATACCACGGCTTGTTCAGCCATTCCCCAGTTGATGGGCATTGCCTCAATTTACAATTTTTTGCCATTACAAAAAGAGCTGCTATAAATATTTTTGTACATGTAGGTCTTTTTCCCTTTTTCTGTTTTTTTTGGGGATACAGACCTAGGAGTGCTGTTGTTTGATCAAGCATATGCACAATTTTGGTTATCCTTTGGGCATAGTTCCAAATTGCTCTCCAGAATGATTGGATCAGTTCACAACTCCACCAACAGTGAGTTAGTATCTCAGTTTTCTCATATCCCCTCCAACATTTATCATTTTCCTTTTCCAGGTGTCTTTTAATCCTTTGTCCTTGAAATTCCCTTGTTCACTTTGGCATTGTTTGCTTTAGCCTCCAAATATTTGGAGAAAGCTCTTTTGAAACAAAGATTTCAATTACTTACCTCTTTGTTCCAGGAATATGTGAACCCACAATCACAAAAATCAACTTATTTTAAAGCTTTGCATCAGACTAAGATATAATGCTCTCCAAGCCCAGCAATTGAGTAGGGGTCAGGGAACAGTAATGGAGTATGGGGGTAGAATAGAGAAATAGTTTCCGTTCTTCCCAATTATATCTTTACATGGGGACTTCATTAGTTTATTTGATTTATCATGAATTCCCAGTATATGACAGGTGTACTTAAATATATGTTCCAGAACACATTCCAAATATGTGTATGTATGTATGTGTGTTTTCTTATGTTATCTTGTATTTTAAATTAGCTGAAAATAGTTCCTCTCACTAGTATGGATAAGAGTTAACTGAAAAATCATTAGTGTTGAATCTAATGTATTATACCCAATTAGTATTCATAGAGCTTTGGTATAACTGTACAACTTTAGTAAAACTATTATCATTCATGGTTATAAATATAGAATTTACTTCTTTTTCTCTTTTAATAAGCTGTGTTCACTTTTGTTGACTCTTCTCTCCATATTTAGTTCTGTGATGTAGGATGTGTCCTTTGGATAACCCTTTAAATGTTAAGAAGATTCCCCAAAGGTGAATATGGATAGCAGATATCTAGCCCTTAAGCCCTGTAAAGTTTATCTGCTTTATTTGGCTTATGGTATCATAACATGCTGATCATCTGAAGGGAAAAAAAGCAAAAATCAGGTGAATTCATGATGGTAGAGTGTCAGTACCTGTACTCATTTTTGTGTCCCCTAGATTTTACAACGTTCCCATGGAAGGAACCATCAGCAATTTTTATTGATTGATAATGGAGTTCATAACATGTTCACATTTTCTTCCACAGGCTTCACAGTTATACATAAATGGAAACCATTATTTCTAGTGATTGTGAATGGTCAGCCTATGCCCACACTTAATATCATTTGCCTTTTTTAATCCCCTTCTCAATAATGTGGGTATTAATAGTTTGTAGTGGTGTGTGTCAGTCTGATGGAAGATACAAAGTTTTTTTTAAAGTACTTGGGTACTATCACTTACCCTTTTTTTTTTTAACAGAATTTTCTTTTAAAAATATTTAGGTTGGTCTGACTTCTACAAATGGAGAACTCAAAGGATTTATAGATCAGAACCTGAGTCCAACAAAAGGTAAGAATATGCAAAACAAAATGTTCTGGTTTTTATGAAAAGGGGTAGGCCATATCTATTTAATTTATAAGATGCATCATTAATTTGAATGCTTTTATACATAATTTATTATGTGTTACAACAAACACGTGTTTGCTCATAGCAAATAACCTACATTACTGTCTTGTCAGAATCAGATATTACCAGTTTCTTAGAATTCTTTGATCCCCCCCATTCATTGCTAACAGATTTTTTTCTCAAATATGAATAATGTGCCTGATCCAAGGAAGTTAGAATTAATTTCCCATCACTTCTCCTTGACAAAGTAGGACTATGAACTTCCCTTTGAATAACTCACTGGCATCTTTGAATCATAGATTTAGAAGAAGGGGAAGGAGATAAGTGTTTATGGAGTGCATACTTTTGTACCAAGCACTGTGCTAAACACATTACAAATATTTTCTGATTTGATCCTTATGACACAATCCTGTGAGGTAGGTGCTATTATTATCTCCAATTTCTAGACAAAGAAACTGAGGCAGACAGGTGGTAATTGGTCCAGGGACAAACAGCTAATAAGTATGTGAAACCTAATTTGAACTCAAGTATTCCTCACTCTAGGCCCAGTGCTCTATCCCCTGTACCATCAACTATATCTAATTTAGCTTTAGAGCTAAAATACACCTTAGAGTTTTCTATTTCAGTACTCTTAATTTTGAGGTGAAACTGAGACCTAGAGAGATGCAGTGACTTGCCCCAAGATTGTTTAGGAATTAATTACAGGAGGAATTTGAACTAAAGTTCTTTGACTCCAAATAATGTGTTCTTTTCCCCTTAACTTCGCCATCTTGCATAATCCCTTACTAACTGAAATGACTCAGAGGAGTAGAGAAATTGACACTGAAGATTTTTCTGTTCTGCTTTGGGATTTTATTATTAAGCATACAATTTTTTTAGAATAGCTGGTGCCTGAAGGCCTATTCATCCACATAAACTGATACATTTTTTGTAAATCTGTTAATATGAGTTACACATATTTGCCTTGCTAGAATGTTTGAAGGTGACTTTATTTCTTCAAAATTCCATTTCAGATTCATTATACCCTCAGTCTACTCTTGTGTTTCTTTAAAAAACCCAATTTCTATTTTCAGATTTAGATTTAACTTTTATATAGGGAAACTCATTTTTGTAGTAGTCATAAATTAGGAAATTTATTATCTCAATGGCATTTTTTGCCCTATTGAAGAGAAAGATGCTTAGGATAGATTTGCTTATTCAGCAAAGAACTCACCAAGGAAAGAATATGAATGATTGGCATAACAACTTAAAGCAGATACTAATCAACAGATTCCTAAAGCAAGGTGCTCCTGAAAAGCAGTGTGTCATTATGACCTGTGGAAGAGTATTGTACTTTCCCAAGAGAAGTGATGTTGATGTTTGGATAAAGCACCTCAGAGGATTAAAATGATATTTTCATACCAATAGATGTCAGATATTTTAAAAATATAATAGAAATTTAGACAAGGTGCTTTAAAAATGTAAATAAGTATTTTAGTGCTGTGAAGGAGGAATTGAAAATAAATACAATAATATCTAGACCACAGCATTATTTTATTATTATTTTTTTTTGGACGGCAATTGGGGTTAAGCAACTTGCCCAAAGTCGCATGGCTGGTGTGTCTGAGGCTGAATTTGAACTCAGGTCTTCCTGACTCCAGGGCCGAAGCTCTATTCACTGCGCCACCTAGCCACCCCAGACAACAGCATTGTTGTGATTGAAACTGGGAATCTAGTTGTATAATCCAGAGGTATAAGTGGGTCTTATCCAGAAAGTAGGATGATGAAGATGATTAAGTAATGAAGAAATATGGAGAATAAAAACAAGATGGGAAAGATTAAAAAATAAAGTTACAATGAAGGGCAGAAAAAAAAAGCCAAAAAGGCAAGAAGAGAAAAAGATAGGGATTCCATCATGGCTGTACAAAGGTGACTGAGTCTGATCTCTAGGATTAAGGGATAATGAAGACAATTGGTACTAAACTGATTGAACAACAACACGTGATGCCGATGATTCTTAGCTATATATTGTTTTTATATAATAATTACTTATTTCCTTAAAATAATAAAATAGCTGGAATTTGTTAGAGCTGTTTAAAATTTGGGAAGCAACATACAGCTCATCTCATTGTAGCTATATTTCGGCACTGTTAGGTAGGTAATATAGCCATTGCTGTTATTAGTGTTATTCTCGTTTTTCAGATGGGGTAATTGAGGTTAGCGAAATTAAGTGTCATTCACTTAGTCATATACCTAGTGAATATCTGAATTTGAACTCAGCTCTACTTGACTCCTAAATCCATTATGCCATTCATGGGACATGAAAACATGATATT
Source organism: Petaurus breviceps papuanus (assembly GCF_028583685.1). Classification (NCBI taxonomy): domain Eukaryota; kingdom Metazoa; phylum Chordata; class Mammalia; order Diprotodontia; family Petauridae; genus Petaurus; species Petaurus breviceps. The sequence goes on along the minus strand of NW_027186457.1, from coordinate 13,096,967 downwards.
AGAACTCTTTGAACAGTTTTTCTATGTTGCCTCTATCTTTTTTCTTACCACTTACTCCTTAATCACTAGCGTTTTGATTTTTGAGCCAATCATTTTACTAAAACTGTTGTCCTCAAAGTTGCCTAATCAAGTGACCTTTTCTCAGTCTTCATTCTTGATCTCACTATAACATGGAACACTGTTGGTCATCTCGTCCTTGAAACTTTATCCATCTGTGACTTCTGTGACATTACATTACCTTGGTGCTCTCTCCTTCTTGTTCTGTTTTTTTCTCACTCTCCTTCACAAGTTTTTTCTTCTTAGAGCTCAATCTTTGGTCTTTCACTCTTTTTGTTCTGTTATCTCTTGTAGATTCCTTCTTACCACTCTTTCAGTTACCTTTGACAATGGTTCTTAATCTGCAGCCATAGAGCACATTTCTCACCGCAACTTCTTCCTACATATTTCCACCAGAATATCCTGCTAAGCGTATAAAATTCAGCATGTCTAAAATGGACTTAGAACTTTTCTCACAAGTATTCTCTGGCCTTCGCTTACCTCCACTTGCCTATTACTGTTGGTGGGGCACCATCAGTTCTTCTAGTCATTAAGGCTTGACGCTTATAGTGATCCTCATTTCTGCCTTCTTAGCCCATATCCACCCAATTACTATAAGTTTTATCCTTCTTCGTAAAGGCTCCCATTTCTTCCATTCAGTTACCACCATCACTCCCCAGTTCTAGATGTTTATCATACCTAGGATAGTATACTGTTTTCCAAAGAGATTATCCTGATTCCTGTATACTTACCTTGTCCTATCCCCACCAGATTAGTCTTTCTAAAATATTGCTATACTGTCAGCTGGCATTTAAGCAGTGCTTTGAGGTTTGCAGATAGTTTTATAGTCATCGTCTCCTTTGATTTTTACTGTAACTTTGTAAGGTAAGCACTCAAGTATTATTGTCTCCATTTTTCAACTGGAGAAAATCAAAATCAGAGAAGTTAAGGGACTTGATTTTGGTTTTACATCTACTAAGTGCCTAAATCTCTCCTGATCTGAGCCTAATGTTCTTTCTTCTATAAGAGATTACCTCCTTATGTTTTTCTGTTATCATGTATCATGATTACTATAACATATTATAATATATTACTACCCTTTACCACCTCACTAAGGGGCCTGAAGTGGCTTCTCATTGTCTATAGCATTAGTTTCCAAAGTAGGGGTGAGGGCCTGACTCTGAATCAAATAGTTGGAGAAGGGGAAAATAAGTTGCAGACTTCGCCACTGTAGTGGCCAATTTTGGGGCTTGTCTCTAACACATTTGCTCCTAACCCCCAATAATTTATTCTGAACTCTTCCTCTGAAGATCTCAGCTTCCTCTTTTGTCCAGTTATAGCCTAACCCACCGGACCTGAGCTCATGGCAGCTGTTATACAGGTACAATTGAAAAAATGACTTTTTCTCACGGACACCCTCACAGTAGAGTTTTCCTGTGTCCTGATCACATGGTAATGGTAATAGATGGGCCCGAGTGGTAAGACACCTACCCTTTCTCATTTTGGGTAGGACAGTCTCACCAGATGAGCAGGTGTGGACAGGTTGTGATCCACTTCTCAGTCTCATTACATTATCTTTTTTTTGAAAACAGCTTTATTTTAAATACCAAATAGAGTAAGCATTCCTATGTACCATGCTGAACATAAAAGAAGGATTGTAGATGTAACTGTGACTCTTTTACATACAGCTTGCTTTTCCTTGTAAGCACATAATAAATTCATCATGTAAATTTCAATGCTGCCCTGTTTGTCTGTTTCTTTCTTGCCTTCCTCTTGTTCTTTTCTGTTCATGGAAAAATACTTCAATGATTTTCTTTTCTTTTTTTTTTACAACCCTGCTGCTATCTCCCTTTTCCTTCTTCCCTTCTCCTGCCCTAGTTGAAAAAGAAGTCAAGCAAAACAAATGCCATTCCTGAAGATGTCAGCATCTTACTCTGCGTCTTGATTCCATCCCATCTCAGGAGGTCAGTAGCATGCTTCATTGCCAGACCTCTAGAATTGAAAGGAAAATAAATAGTTTGGGAGACAAAGTGGTAAACTTTGCTCAAATAATGGACTTTCTGAAAATTAGAATAGACCAAATAGGTGTCAGTGCCACCATGAGTCAGCAAGGAATAATAGAACAAAATCAGCATATTGAAAAAATGTGAAATAATAACAAATGCTATAATAGGTAACATTTATATACTGGTTGCTATGTGCTAGGCACTGTTCAAAGCACTTTATGACTACTATCTCCTTTGATCTCAAAACAACCCTGGGAGGTAGGTGCTATTATAATCTCCATTCTGCAAATGAGGAAATTGAAGCAAACAGAGATTAAGTAATTTGCCCAGGGTTATACAACTAGTAAGTGCCTGAGGCGGAATTTGAACTCAGGTCTTTCTGACTGTAGGCCCAGCACTCTATCCACTGTACCACCTAGATACTTGATATAAAAAGCAACTGACTTGGTGAACGGGTCAAGGTAAGATAATTTGATTACACTTGCTTAAAATCACTTTTGAGGAAATTAGACACTGTTTTTTAAGAATCATAAATGAAAACTATTAGAACCACAGGGCAGAGTGAGGATAGAACTAATCTACCTTCTGAAAGAAACCCCTAAAGGGAAAGTCCTAGGAATTTTATAGTCAAGGTCCAAAGCCCCCACAACAAAGAAAAAATATCGCAAGCATCCCATCTCTGAAACTTAATCTGTGTGTAATCAGGGGTAACTCAGGTTTTCAGAGTTGCAGTTTTATCATCTTTAAAATAGCGTAATCATAACACTATCTATTTCACAGGGGTATTGTGAAGAAAATGCTTTGCTAACTGTATTTTGAAAGGACTTTAGAAAGTTGTCTAGGCCAACCCCCTCTTGGTTACATGAATCTATTCTCTACAATATCCATGATCATTAGTCTTATATCTTTCAGAGTACTATTAGAGTTCTGCATTTATTTAAATAGGATTTTAGCTTTTGTCTTAAAGTTAATCTGATAAATACTTTCCAAAAGTTTGACATCATGTAGAGTGCCTTTGGATTTTATGTCATAGTAGATTTGAGCCCACAACGAAAAAAAAAGTTTTTGTTCACTCTATGTGAAATGAATGGAAGGTTCTACTTCAAGAGTAATATATCTATTAGGGCAAATATATTTATAGTGGATACCACTAGATTTGATTCTGAATATGAGTTAATGTTTTTGGCCTATCTGCTTTATTTTTTCTATCTACTTTTTTTGCTAGTCTCTAATCTGTTTTTGTTTAGGAAATTTGGTGTGAATTTTTTTTTTCAAATGCTTTACTAACTTCTGATTTACATCATTCATTTCTGCCAGATTTTGAGTTACAGATTTTCTCCCCATTTTTCCCTTACCCACCCCCCAAAAATAGCAGTCCCACAGGATATCCCCTCCTCCAATCTGCTCTCTCCCATATTTTCTCCCATACTCCTTTCAACTTTTCCAGTGGATCTCTATGCCCCAGTGCCTGTATATCTTATTTCCCAATTACATGTAAAATAGTATTAATAATAGTGTGTGTGTGTGTGTGTGTATATATATATATTTATTTAAACATTTGATTTTAAAATTTGAATTCCAGATTCATTCCCTTCCTCCCTTGTTACCCACCCTTACTGGGAAGATAAGCAGTTCAGTGTAGGATGTACATGTGTGGCTAATGCAAAACAATAACCTAGTAGATATATTGTAAAAGACTGACTATATTTCCCTCCCTCCTATCCATACACCTCCCACTTGTTCTGTTCTCTACTTTGATCCTGTCCCTTTTCAAAAGTGGGTGCTCCCAGCTTCCCTTGCCCCAGCTTGCCCTCCCTTCCATCATCCCCCCTCTAATCTCCTTCCCCCCCCACTCTTCTGTAGGGTGAGATGCCCTATTTAGTGTGTATTTCATTCCCTCCTCAAGCCAAATTCAATGGGAATAAGGTTGACCCATTCCCTTTTGCCTTCCTATTCTTCCCCTCCAGTGTAACCATTTCCCCTTGCCTCTTCTGTATGAGATAGTTTACCCCATTCTGTCTCTCCCCATCTCCTCTCATTATATTCCTCTCTCACCTCTTAATTTCACCTTTTAAGTATCATCCCTTCCTGTGAAATCGGTCCTGTGCCTTGTATCTATGTATACCTGTAAACATATATACACATTCACATATGTATTCATATGCCCATATACCCTCATATATAGACCTATGTACATATTTCTATTCCCTTCAACTATTGAGAAAAGATTCATAAGTTACAATTGCAATTTTTCCATGTAGGAATTTTAATAGTTCAACTTTGATAAGTTCCTTATGGTTTCTTTTCCCTGTTTACCTTCTCATGCTTCTCTTGCTTCTTATATCTGAATGTCAAATTTTCTGTTCAAATCTGGTGTTTTCAGCAAGAATGCCTGAAATTCTTGAATTCACTGAATGACCATATTTTCCCCTGAAACATGATACTCAGTTTTGCTGGGTAGGTGACTCTTGATTTTAATCCCAGCTCCTTTGACCTCCGGAATATCATATTCCAAGCCCTTCAATCCCTCAGTGTAGAAGCTGCCAGATCCTGAGTTATCCTGACTGTATTTCCACGATATTCAAATTATTTCTTCCTGGCTGCTTGTAATATTCTCTCCTTTGGAACCTGGCTATAATATTCCTAGGAGTTTTCTTTTTGGGATCTTTTTCAGGAGGTGATCGGTGGATTTTTTAAACCTCTGTTTTGCTCTCTGATTTGAAAACATCAGGGCAGTTTTCTTTGAGAACTTCCTGGAGGATGATTTCTAGGTTCTTACTTTGATCATGGCTTTCAGATAGTCCAGTAATTTTAAAATTATCTCTCCTGGATCTATTTTCCAGGTCAGTGGTTTTTCCCATGAGATATTTCACATTGCCTTCTATTCTTTCATTTGTTTGTATCGGTTTAACAGCATCTTGGTTTCTCATAAAGTCATTACCTTCCATTTGCTCCAGTCTGATTCTTTTTTTTTTTTTTAAGCAATCGGGATTAAGTAACTTGCTCAAGGTTACACAGCCAGTTATTTCTGGGTGTAGTGCTAAGTATCTGAGCCTGGATTTGATCCCCAGGTCATCCCGACACTGGAGCTGGTACTCTTTACTTGCTGAGCCACCTGGCCACCCCTAAGCAATTGGGGTTACGTAACTTGCTCAGGGTTACATGGCCAGGTGTTTCTGGGTGGGTGCTAAGTATCTGAGCCCAGATTTGATCCCCAGGTCATCATGACACTGGAGCCGGTGCTCTTACTCGCTGTGCTACCTGGCCGTCCTTCCAGTCTAATTCTGAAGCCATGATTTTCCTCATTGAGCTGTTGAGATTCTTTTTCCATCTGGCAAATTCGACTTTTTAAGGCATTCTTCTCCTCATTGCCATTTTGAGCCTCTTTTGCCATTTGAGTCAGTCTGTTTTTTAAAGTGTTATTTTCCGCAGTCAGGCTGTTGACTCTCGTTTCATAATTTTCTTGCATTGTTCTCATTTCTCTTCCCAATTTTCCCTCTACTTCTCTTATCTGCTTCTTAAGGTCCTCTATGGCCTGTAACCAGCTTTTATTTTCCTTTGAAGCTTTTGGTGCAGGATTTCTGACTTCACTGTCTTCCTCCTGTTCCATGCTTTGCTCCTTTTTGTCCCCAAAATAGGAGTCTAATGTTGGAATTTTAGAGTCCCCTTTTTACATGGATTGGGGAAGGTGGAAGCTGAAGCTGTGGGGAGGTCCTTCTACTCCGCCATCTTGGCTCTGCCTGGTGTGAAATTTTATATTTATCAGGGCTTTGGTCTCTCAGTCTGGGCTTAGTTTTAAGATATTTCAAATTTGGGGGGTGGGGGGGTGGAGCCAAGATGGCAGAGTAGAAGCAAGAAATTCCATGAGCTTCCGCCACTACCACCTCCAATACCTGTAAAATATGACTCTAAACAAATTTTAGAGCTACAGAACCCACAAAGTAACAGAAAGAAACAAATCTCCCACTGACGCCAGCCTGGCAGGCCAACAGGAAGGGTATGTTGCACCAAGCTGGGAACTGCATGCAGTCCCATGTGAGCCATACGGAGCTCAGGGTGGCTGGATCGGACTTCAGGAGAGTGAATCACCAGCAGCTTTGGCTGTTTCCAGACTTCTCAACCCATAAATGCCAAAGAGAAAGTAAAAGATCAGTGGGGAACTTTGTTGGAACTGGGTTACAGAAGAGTGCAGTCTGGCCCCTGCCCCTGGGGCGAGAGGTAGTGGAGACAGGGCAGCTGCAGCTGCTGTTGAGTGGCTGCCTCCCCGGGTACTGGCTTGCAGATAATAGGGGGATCAAGCGACCATTCAGAGGATAATCACTCTTGCATATTATATCTTAATCACCTGCTTGTATCTGGGTTGCTGTCTTGAGTGGTGGTCCTGGGGTGATGGAACACCAGTGTGCCAGAACTTATGTTGGCCGTAGAGAGGGTGCCTCCTCAGACCTCTGACAACATTTTTGAAAACCCCAGCCATTTGGGACAAAGCTCTCTACTCCAGAAGCAGAGTTCTACCATGTCAAAGAGCTCAAAAGTCACGTAATTGGCTGGAAAGATGAGCAAGCAGAGGAAGCACAATCAGACCATAGAACCCTTTTTTGGGGACAGAATGGATCCAAACATGGAACCTGAAGAAATCAATAAAGGCAAAACTCCTGCATCAGAAGCTCCAAGAGAAATATGAATAGGTTACAGGCCATGGAGGAGCTTAAGAAGAATTTTGAAAATTACGAGAAGTGGAGGAAAAATTGGGAAGAGAAATGAGAATTGTGTAAAAAAATCATGAAAAACAAGTCAACAAAACAACCTGCTAAAGGAGACCCAAAACAATACTGAAGAAAATAACACCTTAAAAAATAGACTAACTCAAATGGCAAAAGAGGTCCCCAAAACCAATGAAAAGAATGTGTTTAAAAGTCAAATTGGACAGATGGAAAAGGAATTTCAAAAACTCACTGAACAGAATAATTCCTTCAAAATTAGATTGGAGCAAATGGAAGCTAATGACTTTATGAGAAATCAAGATACTATAAAATAGATCGAAACAAATGAAAAAATAGAAGGCAGTGTGAAATATGTGATTGGAAAAACCACTGACCTAGAAAATAGAACCAGGAGATATAATTTAAAAAATTATTGGATTACTTAAAAACTATGATCAAAAAAAGAACCTAGAAATCATCCTTCAAGAAATTCTCAAGGAAAATTGCCCTTATATTCTAGAAACCAGAGAACAAAATAGAAATCAAAAGAATTCACCAATCGCCTCTTGAAAAAGATCCGAAAAAGAAAACTCCTAGGAATATTATAGCCAAATTCCAGAGTTTGCAGGTCAAAGAGAAAATACTGCCCACAATCAGGATAACATAAGACCTAGCAGCTTCTACATCTTCATAAGGGACTATAGGGCTTGGAATATGATATTCCAGATGTCAAAGGAGCTAGAACTAAAACCAAGAATCACCTACCCAGCAAAACTGAGTATAATGCTTCAGAGGAAAATATGGTCATTCAATGAAATACAGGATTTTCAAGCATTCTTGATGCAAAAACCAGAGCTGAGCAGAAGCAAGAGAAGCATGAGAAGGTAAACAGGAAAAAGAAATCATAAGGACCTTATTAAAGTTGAACTATTTATATTCCTACATGGAAAAATGATAATTGTAACTCAAAACTTTTTTCAGTATGAGGATAATTGAAGGGAATATATATCATGTATATGTATATAAATATATGTGAGTGAGCAATTGTATGTTCATGTATACATCGACAGAGGTCACAGGATGAGTTGAATATCCCTTCGGATGATATCTTAAAAATAAAATTAAGAGGTGAGAGAGGAATTTATTGGGAGAAGGAGAAAGGGAGAGATAGACTATGGTACATTATATCATATAAAAGAGGCAAGAGAAAACTGTTACAATGGAGTGGAAGAGCAGGAAGGTGAAAGGGAATGGGACAACCTTATTCTCATTGAATTTGGCTTAAGGAGGGAATAATAACATACACACTCAATTGGGTATCTTATCCTACTGGAAAATAGGGGGGTGGGGGATGATAGAAGGGAGGGCAGATTGGGGGAGAGGGTAGTTAGAAGCACATACTTTTGAAAAGGGATAGGGTCAAAGTAGAATAGGAACAAGTGTGGGGCGGGATAGGAAGGAGGGAAATATAGTCAGTCTTTCACAATATATCTACTATGGCAATGTTTTGCATAATTACACATGTACATCCTCTATTGAATTGCATATCTTCTCAGTGGGGGTGGGTGAGGAGGGAAGAAGGGAAAGAATCTTGAAATCAAAGTTTTAAAAACAGATTTTTTTAAAAAATTGTTTTTTACATGCAACTGGGAAATAAAATATACAGGCACTGGGGTATAGAAATCCATCTTGCCTTACTACAAAGTTAGAGGGGAGATGGGGGAGGATATAAGAGAAAGCAGATTGGGGGAAGGGGTATTCAGTAGGCTCACTATTTTGGGGTGGGGGTAGGGGAAAGACAGGGAGAAAATTTGCAACTCAATCTTGTGGAAACGAATGTTGAAAACTAAAAATAGGGGCAGCTAGGTGGCGTAGTGAGTAAAGTGCAGGCCCCGGAGTCAGGAGGACCTGAATTTGGTTCCAGTCTCAGACACTTAATACCCACACCAAAAAAAAAAAAACTAGCCGTGTTACCTTGGGCAAGTTACTTAACCCCAGTTGCCCTCCAAAAGGCCAAAAAAAGAAATTAAAATTTTCAAAATCAGTTTTGGGTCTGAAAAAGAGACCTATTAATTCCATAATTAATTTTATCATTAGTTATACATAAATACATATATTATTTTTCCTTAAGAATATGGCTTCATAATTTCTTTTCCTAAATTATATCTTCATTTCATCTTTCTTGCTACTTCAGATTCCAAATGAAGATATTCATTGGAATTAGGCGGAAACAATCAAAGTTAAGACCTTTTCCTGCTTATTATCTTTTAAGTATTGAAATTCTAGGAGTCCCCTGAATTTAAAAAGACTCTTTCTAAATAAGATCTTGGTTACCCCATCTTTTAATCTTCCTGTTAGCTGTTTTTGCAATTTGGATTGTGGTTTATTAGAATTACAAAATATTCATGCTCTCAGAAATCACCATGTCATTTTAACTATAGGTTTTGATGATTCTGTACAGTTGTTATAAATGTGTGGCTAGTAGATTTTTTCTTCTTAAATATGCCCCTGTTTTATATTCTCCAGTATGATGGTTATTGTTAAATTGCTTCATTTTCAAGTGATTTTCCTAAAGTGCAACTTTACGGGGAGTTCAGTATTGCCTCTAGAATTAAATACAAACTCTTCTCTTTAGCCTTTAGAGTTCTTCCCAGTGTGACCCTATTCTGCCTTTACAACTTTATTATATGTTGCTCCTATTTGTACTTTACAGTCCATACAAGTTTGACTTCTTGCTGCTTCTCACACAGGAGAATCATTTCTCTGTGCCTTTGCATTGACCCATCCCCATGCCTGAAATGCTTTTCTACTTTACATCTGTCATTTATTATGTGTGCCCAAGTACTGTGAATACAAATAGAACTAGAAGAAAGGCTTCTCCTAGCTTCAAGGAAATTACCTTCTAAAAGGGGTAAGAAAACACATAAAAGGAAATTGAAGGGCAGGCAGGAGTTCCTGGCCCTGGGACATGGTAGAGGAAATCCAGAGTGCAGCCTGTAGAGTGATGAGACTATAGTAGGCTCTTGAAATGGAATTTCTGGGAGAAACCATTGAGAAGGCCACAGGCATAGAGGATATGGTGTGAATTATAGGGCTACAGTGAAATTTCAGGATGAAGAGCTGGGGGCGTGGTAGAGGAAGTCCACAGTATAACCTAGAGAGGAATGAGCCTCATAGAATTTATTTCCTGCAGCACTATGCTTAAGCAACATCTCCTAAATGAAGTCTTTCTTGGTACACCTCCCTCCATTGGACCCTTCTCCCAAACAAAATTTACTTTGTATTTACTTAGTATATACTTATTTATGTACATGTTTTCCCTTCTGATAGAATGTAAACTCCTTGAGGGCAGATACTGTTTCATTTTTGTTTTTTATCTCCAGGGCTTAGTGCACTATCTGACACGTATTGAACATTCAAGAAGTGCTTGTTGATGAGTTGATTGATTTCTAGATTTGGAGGTAATGATACCTGTTACTTTTAGAAATTTTGAAGTTAGCCACTCCCCTACTTGTGAAAGTGTCATAAACTGAATCTCCTCTTAGAGGAAATGATACACACAATCTTGTGTTATTTCCACATCCATATTTAGTAAGTCAGCTTGTAAGCCTTTAGAAAGAGTAGGACTGTTGACATAAAATTTCTTTTCTTATGTAACTTCTTGTTGTTTTAAGAATGGAATTTATTTAGGAGTCTTTTTTCCAGACTGTCATTGCCTATTAGTGTCTTACTGACCTTTTATCCATAACCATAGTCCACACCTGAAGCCCAGTAAGTTAAATGATTTGACCAAGATTACTCAACTAGTTTTGCCCAGAATTTGGTTCTGCTGACTCCTAGTACGTTGTTCTTTCCATTACAACACATACCCTGTCCAAAACCCCAAAAATTCTTATGTGGGATCATATTACAGAGTGATTCTAAAGAAACACGGAAGAGTATGTATATTCCTCTGCTTTAATAAAAAGTTGATGCTGTTGGAAGATATAATTCCTTAATATGTTAGCTCATATTTTGAAATTTTGGAATTGGAAGGGACCTTAATGACCACCAAGTTCCACCCATATCCTCCAAAGGAATCCTCACTATAACATACTTGACAAGTGGTTATCTAGTCTTTTGATTGAAGACTCCATTGAGAAGAAAGCCACTACTTCCTAAGTCTGCTTCTTCCATTTAAGGATAACTTGGTTTAGAAGTTTGTCCAAACATCAAACTCATCTCTTTGCAACTGATTCCTACTTCTACCCTCTGAGGCCAAACAAGACAGAACTAATCCGTTTTCTACATTAAAGTCTTATTAGTACTTAATGACAGATATCACCCAGGGATCTTTTCTAGTCTAAATATCCTGAGTTCCTTTTAGAAGTCTTCAAAGGGAATGTACTTGATAGTTTATTTGTTCGCATTTAAAATTTGGTGTTGTAACTGATATCATGGGAGCCTATATGATATTAGATATGGTTTCCATAAATGTTAGGACTTATACCTTATGAAAGTGAAATCCACTGATACTATAATCCAGTAGTGGAACGTGTTACCTTTAAATTAAATGGAATTACCTTTCACTGGAGGTCTTCAAGTGGAAGATAACTGGTTAAAATTTTTTTAATTTTTATTTGTTTGTTTTTTGCAGATGGAAGGCAATATCATAGAAGACCTTCCTACTTTTGGTAAAATTTTGGCTAGATAATCCCTAAGTTACTTTCAGTTCTGAGAATCTATCATTCTGTGATTAAAAGGAAGATAAGGGATGAAAGAAAAAGTGCTGGTTTGGCATCTGAGGACCTCTTTAAATTCCTGATTCTGCTACTTACTACTTGTGTGACCTGGAGAAAATTATTTAACCTCTCTGGGGCTCATTTTCCTAATCTGTAAAATAAGTGTTAGACTATGTGGACCTTTAAAATCTCTTACAGTTCTATATCTGTGTGATTCTAAATACAGTGACCATAAGATATGCCTGTAACCCCAGTCTGACACATGATTATGTTCTGTTGTATAAAAAGAGAAGAAACTGAGTGTGGAGACCCAAGAGACTTACTTGAATCCTGACCCTGTCACCTACTTAGTTGTGTGACCTTGGCAAAGTCACTTCTCTTGATACTTCAGTTTTCTTATCTGTTAAATAAGGGAGTTGGATTAGATGGATCACTATGTTTCTTCCAGCCTCTAAATCCCAGGTTAATCTAAAAACATCAAATAAATGTTCTTGATTTTCCTTTAATCCAAATTAAACCCCTTCCTAACTTTTCCGGTTTTTTTAATCCTCATTGTCCTCTATTTAATCTCTGATCTAGAGACTCTGTCCTCATTACTATTCCTTGCATATAATACTTCATCTCTTGACTGTGCATTTCCACTGGCTATCTTCCATGCTTGAATTCTCTCCCTCCTCATGTCTATTTCCTGGCTTTGCTGGTTTCCTTCAGGTTCCAGATAAATTCTTACCTTTTGCAAGAAACTTTTCTCAGTCCTCCTTAATACTAGAGCTTTCCCCCCAAGATTATTTCTGGTGTATTGTAAAGTGTGGATATTTAGGGAGGTCTAAATTCTATTTATTTATCTACATTTAGGGACCCCACCTCTAGGGAGGGGGCTTTCTGAGTGCTTTTCAGGGCTGCTCATTTACCTTTGGTGTCCACCTAACCAGGTTGAGGGTAGCCAACAGACTTTAAACCTGCTGATGAGTTAGGAGAATACCTACCCCAAGCATATGTTAGAACATCTGAATTTCCAAGTAAAATGATAATTCAATTCAGGAATTCTTTGTTTATTCAACTATATCAGTTAAAATTGGAGAAGAAATGGTAAACCCACTCCAGTATCTTTAACCATGAAAACCCCAAATGGGGTCACCAAGAGTCATATAGAACTATTTGACTAAAACAATGGCAAGAATCTCTTGAAGTAGCCTGTCTGTATAAGCAGCATGAGAATTTATAAAAAAACAAACAAACACTAAATAGATGCTTGTTTCATATCTATTTTCAGTATGGTGTTTAGATTACTAACAATTTAGAAAATAAACCAACAGATATTTATTGTTCAGTATAAAATAAATTGACCAATTTGTACTGTTCAGACATTGGACCCTGGCAGTTTTTCCTCTGTCAGAGGATATACAAATAGATCTTACTAATCAGAGTGGAGGTATTTGATAAGTAATAGAAGTTTAAATTTTAAAAAATTTTAAAATTGTAAAAGTCATTAGTAAGAGAAACTGAATTTCCCTAAAAGAACAAGTCTGACCTAAGTTCCTCTACTCAGTAAATTTTGTTATCCCCTATTGCCTCCAGTATAAAATACATGTCTCTATTTGACATTTAGAGCCTTTTATAACCTGGCCCCAACCTGTCTTTCCAGACTTACTCCATATTACTCTGCTTCACATACATTGGTGTCCACCCAAACTACCTTTCTTACTTTTCCTTATCCTTGACACTCCATCTGCTGTGTCCATACCTTTGTGCTGAATATCACCCAAGCCTGGAATGGACTCTCTACTTCTGCCTCTTAAACTCCCAAGTACCACTTTCTCTGTTAATCCTTTCCTGATCTTCCCAGATTCCAGTGCTTTTCTCCCCCATCTTTTTGTATGTAATTATGTAAATACACATGAACATCCCCATATATCCACAAACTGTTGTGTTCATTGGCTAGATTGTAAGGTATTTGAGGCTGAGGACTCTCACTTTTTTGTTTGTGAACTCAATGCCTAGCACATAGTAGGGACTTAACAAATACATATTGATTGATCATTTAAAAATAATGATTAAGGTTATGTCATGTACATAAGCCTAGTCCTTCCAGAAATATTTCACGTGTATCAGTGAAAAAGCATATGAGAATTTCAAAGGATCAAAGTTTAGAGAAATTTAGAGCTAGAAAGGTCAGCTGGGTGCTGGCACAGTAGATAGAAAGCAGGACCTGGAGTCAGGGAGAGATGAGTTCAAATCCATCCTCAGACTCTAGCTCTACAACCCCAGACAAGTCACTTAACCCTGTTTGCCTCTGTTTTCTCATCTGTAAAATGAGTTGGAGAAGGAAATGGCAAACCACTTCAGTATCTTTGCCAAGAAAATCTCAGATGGATCACAGGGAGTTGGACATGATTGAAAATGACTGAAGAATAACAATATCTTCTGTGCTCAGAATTAAGTAAAAGACTGGGGATGAATATTATTATAGCAGATTTCTTTCAGTGATTACTGAAAGTGGTCTGCTGCAGAAAATATGACCAAAATATGTTATAGTAAATCTAGTCATAGCATCCTTACCTGTGGAATTGTATCAAGTAGAATTTCATAATTGTCCTACACTATTAATTTTCCTAATGCTATATGGAAACCGTGCATCTTTTGAGTTAGACTTGTAGGGCACCTTAGGTGTTAGAATCAGGGAGAATGAGTGCTTAGAAAACAATCTACTAACAGATACCCTTTTATTGATACTTTAAAAGGATATAGGCATTCAAGGATACATTAAGAAAAATTACAGCATGACTTTAGATTGCTCATGGAGGTGTGCCCAAGATATTCTGTTGACAGCAGCCTGAAGGAAATGAAGATTCTGCATGGTCAAGGAAGCAATGGCCATCTCCTGGAGAATGCTTTTATTCTACTGGGCTGCTGGGTGCCAAGATACCAGTGAGGGAGTTGTCAAAATGCAGTCATTAAAGCAAGTGCAGACCTTTGTGTCTTGCTGTTATATGCCCTTAGACTTTACCCTTTTGTCTTTATAACCTTATTTTCCTGCTTCCACATAGTTAAATTTGTCCTGCACTACTACCATATCTCCTCTTTCTTCTAACCAGGTTTATGGGGGTTGACCAAAGCCTACTACACTGTTCTATATTCCTGGAAGATTACTTTTATCTTTTTTAGCTCCTTATAATCAGGGATAAAATAAATTTCACAAAAGACTCCTTGCATTATATTCCCAACGATTTGTTGGAAGTAACTGCCTTATTTACAAAGATTCAAGATAATTTAAGGTTTATGGGGATTTCAGATGACTCAAGTGCATAAGGAAAAAGTTAAAATTGGAACAACTTAAACTACCCCGAAAAATGCTACTTATTTAGGCTTCCATACAATCCATTTCTCCTGTTGATCTGCAGGCTAAACAGATCATATGTCCACACTAAGAGAACATACTCAGAATTCACACCCTCATCTTAAATACTACCCTGATTCTAGAACTCCTTAATAGTGATAGATATCATAGAAAATATCCATGCAGCATGTTAAGTTAACTTTTAAAAAGTTGTTCTGTATATGATCATAAGGTATATTTTGAAATATAAGGACTCTGTTATTAGGAGTAACAGAATTTGTCTGAGAAATTCTTATTTATGAGACTAATTAAAGACATGTTTATCAGCATAGCTAACTAGAAACTGATATTCTTTTAGGCTTCAAGGAAGGTGCATCTAGTCACTTGGGTAGGAAAAAAAATCACCATTGACATCGCAGACATATATCCATTATATTTAAAGTAAGTGGAGTAGAGGATAAGTTGACAAAGTCCTCATCACCTCTACCCCAAATGCCAAATATTATGGTGACAAAAATAGTTTGACTTTTATTATCTCAAATGAGATAATATTTGTTAAGCACTTAACACAATGCTGGGTACATAGTAGATGCGTAATAAATGCTTGCTTCCTCCCCTTATCCCCTTTTCACATTGCTGTTTGCGAAACTGTTCTTACCATTCTACTGGAGAGAAAAGAAACTGAAATTTAAGTTATTACTCTTTAGAACAAAAAGTAGTACTGATTAAGGAACAAACTTGATATGAGAATGAGAAGAATGGCAGTGCTATTTCCGTACTCTGACCCCTTATTCCCCAGGTGCTGTGCTCATTTCCATTTTATCTGAAGTATTTGGAACCCTCTTAATCCTTGCTAATTTGATAATACAGTTGGTAAAGTAAAAATTAAGTTAGATGGATTTCCAAGTGATATAAAGTAACAAAGAATTATTTGGAAGAGTTTTTACCATCTGCTTCATTTAAGAAAATCATATATCAATGAAATCACAGGTATATTTTAGCCATAGAGTATAGAGGCAGCCCAAAAATCTAAGTGCAGTTTTAAACTTTGGTAGCTCATTGAAGTGAACCCTTAGTATGGGCATCTTAGGCACTGCAGCTGGACAGTGATCTGTGCCCAGAATTCATAAGACCCTGGAATAGATCTCATAGTAAATTCCTTTCAGTGATTGCAAGCTGTGGTCTGCTGCAAAAGCCCATTTTTTCAGTGAACAAGTATTTATGCCTACTATATGCCTGGCACTGTGCCGGGTGCTGGGGATACAAGTACAAAGTAATTAATTAAACAATCCTTATGCAAGGAGCTTCTATTCTGATGGGGAGATAAGTAGATGTAAAAATTTATGCAGCATAAATAGAAAGTTAATACATGTGAAAATATTCTAAGTACTTAAACAGAAGGTAGTTTTGAAGGAAGGGCACTCGAAATTGGGGGGAGAAGAAAACTTCATGTAGAAGATGAGCAGTGTCTTAAAGAGAGGGACACTATGAGACAGTGGTAAAATGTGACTTCTTTCCAGGTGTGGAGGACAGGCCCCATAAAGAAGTAGAGACAGGAGTTTGGAGTATACTATTTGAAGAATAAAGAGATGTCCAGTTTTTCTGGTTCACAAAGTGTGAGTGTAGTAGAGGAGTAATGTTTAATGAGTCTGGAAGAGATATATTAATGTAAGGTTGTATAAAACAAAAAAAATCTAAACAGATTTATATTTTATTCTAGAGGTAATTGGAATCTGCTGGAATTTGAATTGAATAGGGAAGTCACATGGTTAGGTTTGTATTTAAGGAAAATTACTTTGGCAGCAATGTGTTGGATGGATTAGAATGGGGAGAGACTTGAGGCAGGGACACCCATTAGAAATCTTTTGTAGTGTTCTAGGCAAGAAGTGATAAGGGCCTGATTTAAGGAGGTGAGAGATGTTGTGACAGTATAAGTGGAAAGATCAGACAAATGATCAGTTATGTGGGGTGAGGAAGAGTGAGGAGCAAAGGCTGGTGCTGATCAGGGTTACAAACCTGGAAGACAGGAGCAATGGTGTGTCTTCAACAGGAGTAAGAGAGTTTGGAAGGGGAGGATTTAGGGAGAAAGATGACTAGTTCACACTGAGTTTAAGCTGTCTCTGGGGCATTTAGTTCAAATGTTTAATAGGTAATTAGTGATATGTGACTGAAACTCAGTGGAGAGATTGGAGTTGGATGTCTAACTGAGAATCATCTATATAAAACTGATAGTTATACCCATGGAGGCTGCTTGAGGTTACCAACAGTGTAAGGAGGAAGAGAATGATAGCGACCACCCCCGTTTAGGGGATGTGATATGGATAATGCACCAGCAAAGAAAACAGAAAGCGTTTGACAGCCGGGAGGGAGTAGTCTCATGAAAAGTCAGAGGGAGGATACAGTATCCAGGAGAGGGTGGTCAGTAGTGTTTTATGCCTCAGATAGATTGAGAAGGATTATGAGAAAAAAATTCTCAGATTTGGCAATTAAAAGATTATTGGTAACTTTGGATAGAGCAGTTTCAATTGACTGATGAAGTCAGAGGCTGGATTGCAGAGGATTAAGCAGAAGTAGCGGCAGCAAACATAAAGAACTTTCACGGAGTCTGGCCAAGGAACAGAGGGGAGAGACCACCATTCTGTTGATTCTGTCATCCAGTGTGTTTGCTGTATCTCCACGTTTCATCTTGTCTTTCCAAGAATTGCCAAAAGTATTTCCTGTTGCTTTTTAAGTCATCAGTGCGTCTGTTGTCTTATCACTGTTGGTACTCCCTCCATTAGTTCTTATCACAGAGCAGTTGTATTAGGAGAGGTCAGGACTATGTTGAATATTTGTTATTTCTTTTTGAAATGATTTGCTCTTTTATTTTGCCAGACTAGTTTTGTTACTAAACTTAATTCAATCCTTTAAAAAATCCACTATTTCATTGATACGAATACTCTCCCCACCAATGTAGATCCTAATACCTTTGTGCTTTAACGTAAGGGTAATAAGCAAAAATATTTAAATCTATTTATAATTAGTCTTCCTAATTCTTGAGACTTTTAGTTTCCATGGGTACCCAAAAATGGAGGGTAGATGTTTTTGTCAACTAAATAGAAAAGCCTGTCCTACCTCAAACTAGGGGAGATACAAACACTGAAACTTCAGAGAGATTATAGTTCTCTTGATCTCTTTTCGTACACTGAAATAGCATCGTCAGCAGTTCTTTGTTATTATATGTGTTTGGGACCATACCTCATTATCTGTCTTTCCGAATTTATGCTAGGTGACCTTAAGCCCTGAATAAGACAGCCCCAAAACTGATTAGCACGTTTTTAACTTTAAAGCCGTCTCAAGGCAACACGCATTTACTAAGTATTTCCTGTGTGCCAGGCACTGTGCCAAATAAACACCAGCGATACTAAGAAAGACAAAAATGAACAGTCCCTGCTCTCGAGGAGCTCACAGTCTGCTGGGAGGAGACCACATGCAGACAAGTCTGGGATAATCAGTGGAGGGAAGGCATTAGCATTAAGGGGGATTGGGAAATGCTTCTTGCAGAAGGTGCTACTTTATCTGAGACTTGAAGAAAGCCAGAAGTAGAGATATGGAAGAAAGTTCTAGGCAGGGGAGGTAGCCATTGGAAATTCATGGTGTCTGGTAATAAGAGTGTCACGTGTAAGGAATGACAAGGGGGCCTGTGGCACTGGATCATAGAGCCATAGATCATATATATTTAATAGATATATTAAACATTTCATTTCAAAACTTTGAATTCCAGATTCATTCCCTTCCTCCCTTGTCACACACCCGTACTGGAAAGATAAGCAGTTCAGTATAGGTTTACATGTGTGGCTAATGTAAAACAATAACATAGTAGATATATTGTAAAAGACTGACTATATTTCCCTCCCTCCTATCCCACCTCCCACCTGTTCCATTCTCTACTCTGATCCCATCCCTTTTCAAAATGGGTGCTTCCAACTTCCCTCCCCCCCAGCCCACCCTCCCTTCCATCATCCCCCCTCTCATCCCCTTCTCCCCCTATTCTCCTGGAGGGTGAGATACCCTATTTAGTTTGTATTTCACTCCCTCCTCAAGCCAAATTCAATGGAAATGAGGTTGACCCATTCCCTTTTGCCTTCCTATTCTTCTCCTCCAGTGTAACCATTTTCCCTTGCCTCTTCTGTATGAGATTGTTTACCCCAATCTGTCTCTCCCCATCTCCTCTCATTATATTCCTCTCATCTCTTAATTTCACCTTTTAAGTATCATCTCTTCCTGTTAAATTGGTCCTGTGCCCTCTGTCTATATAAACATACATACACACATTCACATATGTATTCATATGCCCATATACCCTCATATATAGACATATATATATATATATATTTCTAATCCCTTCAACTACTGAGAAAAGTTTCATAAGTTACAATTATTGTTTTTCCAGGAAGGAATATTAATAGTTCAACTTTGATAAGTTCCTTATGATTTCTTTTCCGTTTACCTTCTCATGCTTCTCTTGCTTCTTGTATCTGAATGTCAAATTTTCTATTCAACTCTGTTTTTTTCAGCAAGAATGCCTCAAAGTCCTCTATTCCACTGAATGACCATATTTTGCCGTGAGACATGATACTCAGTTTTGCTGGGTAGGTGACTCTTGGTTTTAATCCCAGCTCCTTTGACCTCCGGAATATCATATTCCAAGCCCTTCGATCCCTCAGTGTAGAAGCTTCCAGATCCTGGGTTATCCTGATTGTATTTCCACAATATTCAAATTTTTTCTTCCTGGCTGCTTGTAATATTCTCTCCTTAATCTGGGAATTCTGGAACCTGGCTATAACATTCCTAGGAGTTTTTTTTTTGGGGGGGGAGTATCTTTTCCAGGAGGTGATTAGTGGATTCTTTCAACCTCTGGTACTAAAACATCAGGGCAGTTTTCTTTGAGAACTTCCTGGAGGATGATTTCTAGGTTCTTACATTGGTCATGGCTTTCAGGCAGTCCAATAATTTTTAAATTATCTCTCCTGGATCTGTTTTCCAGGTCAGTGGTTTTTCCCATGAAATATTTCACGTTGCCTTCTATTCTTTCATTTATTTGGATCTGTTTAACAGCATCTTGGTTTCTCATAAAGTCATTAGCTTCCATTTGCTCCAATCTAATTCTGAAGCAATGATTCTCCTCATTGAGCTTTTGAGATTCTTTTTCCATCTGGCAAATTCGGCTTTTTAAGGCATTCTTCTCATTTCTTTTTTGAACCTCCTTTACCATTTGAGTCAGTCTGTTTTTTAAGGTATTATTTTCCTCAGTCAGGCTGTTGACTCTCATTTCATAATTTTCTTGCATTGTTCTCATTTCTCTTCCCAGTTTTTCCTCCACTTCTCTTATCTGCTTCTTAAGGTCCTCTATGGCCTGTAACCAGCTTGTATTTTCCTTTGAAGCTTTTGGTGCAGGAGTTCTGACTTCACTGTTTTCCTCCTGTTCCATGCTTTGCTCCTTTTTGTCCCCAAAATAGGAGTCTAATGTTGGGTTCTTCTGTGTGCTTTTTGTTTCCTTTGCCTGCTCATTTTGCCACTCAATTACTTGACTTTTGAGCTTTTTGCCACAGTAGGACTCTGCCACCAGACAGGGGAACTTTCGTCCCAAATGCTGGGGTTTTCTCAGCTGCCGGAGGTATTAAATGGGTGCCCTCTTTGAGGTCTCCACACGCTCTGGCAAGCTGGACACACACCCCAGAACCTCCACCCTAGACTGCAATCCAGATCCAAGAAGGTTAGAGGAAGAGCAATTACCCCTCAGACTGGTGCTCATATGTGGTATTTTAAAATATCTAAGTTGGTTGGTCAGTCAGTCTACTTTGCTTTCTTTAGATACCTACCCTTCTTGTAGCTCATCACAATTTTTCTCCTTGTATCTTCAATATTTGAGCGCTTCCTCTTTATCAGTCAGTTAGTCAGCATTTGGGTGTCAGCTGTGTCCTAAGCACTGTGCTAGGTGCTGAGGATACAGATAAAAAGAATGAAACAATCCCAGCTCAGAAAATGCTCTCATTCTAATGGGAAAGTTCTAAGTACATACTGAACAAATATGCAAATAATACCTATAATAAATATGCCTTTATGAGGGAGTTAGATTCAAGGTAGTTTGGGAAGGAGGGCATGAGAAGCTGAGTAGGCTAAAAGGCTTCAGAATATAGAAGGTGGTAGTTGAGCTGTGTCCTGAAAGACAAGAAACATACTGTGAGCCAGAGGTGAGAAGGGAGTGCATTCCAGTCATGGAGGACAGCTAAGATGTAGGATTAGTGACAGAGGATGGAGGCCTATTTGTGAAGAAGAGAGAGAATGACATTTTTGTTGCAATGCAAAGCATTAGAGAAGTAATGTACAATGTGCCTGAAAATACAGGTTGGGACCGAGTTATGGAGGGCCAAGTCATGTGTCCCAGGGTTGTGAATGGCTAAACAAAAGTGCATGTGTGTGTGTGTGTGTGTGTGTGTGTGTGTGTGTTTATTCTAGAAACAATAAGGAGCCACCAGAGTTTATTGACTAGGGAGTGACATGGTTAGAGTTTGTGCTTAAAGAAAATCAATTTGTCAGCTACACAGAGGAAGAGACTGGAGTGAGGAGTGGCTAGAGGCAGGAAGACCAATTAGAAGACCATTGCAGTAATCTAAGTAAGAGATAATTGAGGACCTTAATTAAAATGGTGACTGTATGAACATAGAGAAGGGATTGGCTATATGACATGTTATGGAAGTAGAAACAAGAGTTGACAAATGATTGGCTATGTGGAATGAGGGAAAATGAAGAGACAAGGACACCAAGTTTACAGACCTGAGGTACTGGAAAGATGGCAGTGATTTCAGCAGAAACGGAAATTTGGAGGAAAGTTGGTTTTATAGGCGAAAGATAGTAAGTTCTGTTTTGGATATATTAGGTTTGAGATATCTCTGGGGTATGAAGTTTACAATGTCCAGAAGGCAATCGGTGGTATGGACAGAAGCTCTGATTAAAGACTGGGCTGGATTTAAAGACTTCACATGTATAATTGATGTCATATTGCTTGCCTTCCAATGGGCAAGGAAAGGACTGGAGGGAAGAGAGAATTTGGAACTTAAAATTTTTAAAAAATGAATGTTAAAAACAAATTTAAATTTTAAAAGTTTAGTGAAGTAGAAGAGATATATAGGATTCCGTAAGAATGAGACCATCCAGGGGTTTTTGTTTGATGCTGACACTATACTGATTGCATTTTCCAAGTAGTCACATAAGAAAAAACAGAGAGAGAGAGAGAAAGAGAATGAAAATGAAGATATATGTCCTAGGGTCCCTTTGCTCTGCTTGGCAGAGAGAACAGGCATTTGTTGTTCTGTTATGTGTCCTGCCCCTTCCTACATTCCCATTTACTTTTTAGTTTTTTTTGTCTTTTAATTTTTCAAAAATAATGAAAACTTTTTTCAATTAACAAAAATGAATATTCTTTCTCACCTTCCCCAAACTTTGCAGAAAGAAAACAAAGAAAAACAAAACCTTTGCAGCAAACGTGCAAAGACAAGCCAAACAAATTCCCACATTAACCGTGTCCACAAATGTGTGTCTCCTGCCCCCTGGAGTTGCTGTTGGTCATTGGATTGAACAGAGTTCTTGGGTCTTTACAATGTTGTTACTGTTACTGTGTGCAGTGTTCCCCTGGTTCTGCTCACTTCACTCTGTATCCGTTCATACAAGTCTTCTCAGAGATCATCATTTCTTAGAGCATAACAGTATTCTATCATATTCATATACCATAACTTGTTCCGCCATTCCCCAGTTGATGGGCATACCCTCTGCTTCCAATTCTTTGCCACCACAAACAGAGCTGCTAGAAAGATTTTGTTCACATGTGTGCCCTCTTCCTCCTCCTCTTTTTAAAAAAAAATTGTCGGATCTATTTGGGATCTAGGCCTAGTAGTATTATCCACTAAGTCAGAGGGCAGGCACAGGTTAGTGACTTGGATCAATTCCAGCCCCCTCCTCTTTTTTATTTTTGCTATTTTTTGGGAGGGCAATTGGGGTTAAGTGACTTGCCCAAGGTCACACGGCTAGTAAGTGTTAAGTGTCTGAAGCTGGATTTGAACTCAGGTCTTCCCAACTCCAGGGCCGGCACTCTATTGACTTTGCCACCTAGCTGCCCCCACCCTCTCCTCTTTTTTTTTTTTTTTATGCAGGGGAGGCAGCCGAGGCCAGGTTGCCTCAAGTCACGTAGCTAGTAAGTGACAGCTGGAACAACAGTCCTGGTGTTCTTCTCCTCAGGCCATCAGTGCCCTTTGGACCACACACCCTCCCGATGCTGTTGAGCTGTTCAGCGACCCACGATGTCGAAGAGAGTCCTTGAGGGCATAGTCTTTTTTGAAACAATGTTGAGTCCACTGAACAAGGGACATTTACTATAGGGTTGCAATATATTCTTAAGGTGAATGGCTCACCCACAAGTGACTAGCCCTTCTGGTGTGAGGGTTACTCATCCAGTGCTGGCGTCCCATTTACTTTTAACAGTAATATCATCCTCCCAGTCCCTCAAGCTCAAAACCTAGGAGTCACCTTGGATTCTTCACTATCCCTAACCTCCCCATTACTAAGCTGTTGTTAAAACCTGTCAGTTTCACCTTTGCAACATCTCTTAAATATACCCCCTTCTCTCCTCTTGACACCAGCAACACTTTGGTGAAGGTCCTCATCCCCTCATGCCTGGGCTATTGTAACAGCCTGATGGTGGGTCTGCTTGTCTCTAATCTTTCCTCCATTCAGCCACTAAAGTGATTTTCCCAAAATACAGGTCTAAACATGTTACTCCCTCTCCTCAATAAACTCCATTGCCTCCAGGAACAAATACAAAATGGTCAGTATGAATGTTAAATCCAAGTAACAATAGTAGTCTTTGCTTTAAGAGGATCCTCTTAGTGGTAAGAGCAAAGGAAAAACAAGCTTAGAAGAAATTCTGGGAGAAGTCATCCAAAAAGACTCTTAAATACTTTTCTCTGTGTATCTGTGTAGAGTAATAGTTGTTAAGGATGGTAGGGACAAGGAACAGTTGAGGCAGGCTGTTTGAGACATTGAGCTCTGAGAAGAGAGCAGTTCAGGTTACTGTAACATGGGAAAGAGATAGTTATAGGTAGGTGGGGGTGGGGGGTAAGAGGTAACTTAAGGGAAATATGACAACTGATTTCACATAGCTCTTAGAATTATAGATTTAAAACTGGAATAGAGAACAGGCATTTGTTGTCTGAAGTTTCAGAACCCTTTTGATCTCCTTGTGGTGATGACTGCTTTACATCAGTTAAACATCTATAAGAAATGGGGATAATCAGGGTCAATATTTTTGTCTTTATCATTTTCCATTTTTGAAGGTGAAAGCTTCTTTGACTGGATTGGGTCAAACTATAGTATTGTAATCACATGAAGTGATCTTTTTTCATCTCAGAGGCCCAGTTGGAAATCCTCTTATTTTACAGTTCAGGAAGCTGTGGCTCTGAGAGGTTATATATATGATTTGCCCATGGTCATATAGCTAGTAGTTGTCATTAAGATTTGAAATCTGGTCTTTCTGCCTCCAAGTTCAGCACTTTAACCCCATTATATCTTGCTGCTCTTTATTTGAAGGATTGTTTTGAGGGATGCTTAGATTGATAGAAATTACTGTGAGATAGTTTTTAGTTCAATAAAAACTTCTTTTTACTCATGACCAAAAGTGGAAGGAACTGGCCTAAGGCAGCCATGTACACATGTGGTGTATTGAGTGCTTAATCAGTAGTGTTGTCAAGGCTTGGATGATCAGTTGTTAGGGATGTATATAAGACTCATATTTTGGGTAGAGGTTGGGTTGGATGATTGAATGTTGAGGCCTGGAAGGAAAATGGTTAGGGCAACATGAATAAAGATGCAAAATAGGAATATTGTGGGAGCAGAATCAGCCAGACTATTTGCCTTGCTACTCTTGCTCTAATATATTTTAAGCTTCATAGAATGAATAAAAGCCATGTTAGTGGCAAATAGGAAAAAGATGAGCCAGAGAGAAATTCCTTTGGGCTGCTCACCATGGCCATTGCTAAGATATTTTTCCAGATGTACTATCAAAGTAGTTCTTGCTAGGAACTTGTAAGGGTCAAACATTGAAATTTATGAACTGGTAAGATCTCTTTGAGCTATAAAATTCTTAAACTTGTAATTGTATGTTCATTCAAAATTTTCAGTTAATAACATCCTAATTATGTAATTAAATATTATTATCAAAAAGCTATATTTATTATTTCTTTTCTCTTTTATTTTTTATATGCCTGCCATCTCTTCCTGTATATAACAAAGTGACAGGGATGCCCTATACATATTACCAATTTTATAATATGGTTCCCTGATTTTGAAAAGAATAAATCATGTAAAGGACCTCAAGAGATCAACTTTTGTTCAATCTCAATCCAAAAATTAAGATTGGTATTTGTATACTTATAATTAAGCACTTAATGGACATACAGAAATATAAGATCATAGATGCATGAGATATTAGTTGGTGTCATTATTCTCCCCTCTGACAGATTATATTCTTCTTTCCTCCTTAGTGAACAATTTTTGTAACTTGCTATGGCCAAAAATATTAATCATCTGGTTGCCAGACTTTTGGTGATGACCTGAAACTTAGGCTAGCCCTTGGACAAGACAAAGTAGTCTGTTCTTGGACTCATTTGAGCTTGGTAGGACAAGGCAGAGCTTGTGGTCTGCTGGCATTGCCTTTGAGAACCTAGTAGAAATTGAGGCAAATTAATAAACTGAAGAATTTGAGCCAAGGGAGGAAAATGAGCACCACTAAGCTGTTCATAGCTGATATCAGAGATGAACATGTCCGTCATTGTGGCATAGAAGCAACGCACACTATCTCTAAGGGGCAGGATCAGAATTTTTTTTTTTAAGGTAAGAAAGCTAGACAGTTATTTCAGGCTTATAAAGTGCTGGGTTTTGCAGCAGCTTTTCATGGTTTCTTTATGTTTCATTCAGTAACTCAGGATACCTTTGCTTTCAAGATGTCAAGGTTTCCTGCTTTTGACTTTGCTTCTGAGCCAATGAATATCCTGGTGTGAAAAATAACAGGCTTCATGAGTAAGTTTGATCCATAGATTTTAATGCTCTGCTGTTGATATTCAAGTAATTTTAAAAAATTTGCCAGGTTTTAGGTATATCTTTGATTGTATTTTTAATATAACTAAGCATTTTATTCACAGTTCAGTAGGATAACTCTAAATGGAAACAGCTAAAATTGGGGGCCCAGGATATTATACTGCCTGTCCTTGGGAGACCATCGTGTGCATGTTAGGAGTTTTATCATTGTTGGAAAGAGTTTACAGAATTTTGTGAAATATAGCTAACATTTCCCTTGAGTATCTTTTTGTTATTCTTGTGAAGTATTTTAAATGGATCTATTCTGAACTCGATTGCTTAAGTCTGACATAGTCTCAAGTTTCCACTGAATGGTAACAAAGACTGTAGAGTGTTGTTGGTACTGCAGTGAGAGGCATGCTTCCTTAGAACAGGTAAGAGAGATCATTTTGTTTCATCTGGCTGGCTAAGTTTTTGTTATGGTTTATTAGATATTCTTTAATAAACAGAAGCCTTATTAAATTGGTGAATAGGCAGTAACATACTGAATTCAAGACATTCCTGAATGTTGCAGTCAGGGAAATTACAGTGTATTAGGGGTTGGGGGAGGGGAGGGGGGTAGACTTAGCTTTAGTTTGTCACTCTCATACTTGATAAATTAATAAAAATGCAAAAATCATCCTAGAAATATTTTTTATCCTAAATATATGACAGATAGTTGGGTAATGGAATAATTTTTTGGAAAAGTATTTCGTGTGATTACTGGTTGGAAAAGCAGTCCAAATTGTTATATGATACAGTTTTTACTTTCATTTCTTTCCAATAGTTAATAAAATGAACTTTGCCCTAACAGGGGGTGTTTCTGTATAAACTTTTTAATTGCAAAAAATAAAATGTGTTTTGGTGGTTACTGGAAATAAATTTGATACTTTAAAAGTATTTCATCTTTTATAAATGTTTCATTACCATTTTCTAGTACAATTTTCTTAAAAGTATTTGTGCTTTGAAAATGTCAGCTGTATTCTAATGAAGCTCAGGCATTGTTTGCTCATAAAGGGGCTGGTGCATTCCACAGCTTTATGGTTTATTATGAGGCACAGTGTGAGAGTGTGGGTGGCACCATTTGGTGTCTGCCTCTTGGGCCAGTGACTGCCATTATGTTAGTTTTGGATTGGCAAAGAAAATATAGCAAACAAGGTCCTGTGTAGATCTGGATCCTGTGAACAAAAATGTTAACACTGAACATTTTTAAATACTTGATCTCTGAATGTATGACAACTTAATTGAATTGACTGAAGAATACTTTTAAGGTCCATATCTTGAGGAGCAAATAGTATTCTGTCAGTCATATCACTTATTCCTGAATGTAATGTATGGCTTGTTGGCCAACTGAACTTTTTAGGTGAATGTTTATTAAGAAAACAGTAATTTCTTAATCAGTATAGTAAAATTTGAACTATATATAGTACATTTTTTTAAAAAAAAGTAGTTATTTTAAGGAATGTAGGCACTTAGGTAAGGGGAGAAAAGCCCTTCTTTCAGTTAGAAAAGTCTGATGGGGAAAAAGCAACAGATGTTTCTTCTGTTACAATTGAGGCTGTTTCATTCAAAACTCACAGCATCCCATGTGGAGAATGAGGGTGGATAATAAATCTGACTTAATGAGTTTCTACTTAAGGTTAACAGAACCACTTCAAAATTATTTCACTTATTAAAATTTTAAATTTGTTAGACAAACTTTAACTTAGTTTTTGCACATGGATTTTTCTTTCTAGAATAAGTAATAATTATAATAAAAAAGCTTTTTCATTGAATTTTTCTTAACTAAAATTAAGGATGAAATTGATGCAGTGAGGCATAGTGAGTGAGATATATTTCAAGTATTTTTTGAATCAACATAGTTTTAATAAAGATGATTTGCTATATAGCTTACCTCTGGGAAGGGAGTCATTGAGATAGTTGAATGCTAATATGATGGGGAGGAAGAAATTGGGAGGTATAGTATCAAAAGGAGAGAAGATCTTAGAGGCAATATGTGATCAGAGCAGCTAAAATAAGGATCAGTGATTAAAGAAAATGTTACAATTCCCTTTTCTGTAGTAAAATAAAGAGAATATTATGCTATTGCAAAACATCCTGAAGTTTTAATTTTTATAGGTTTGTTGTTGAAGCAATGTTATAATAGTAATATACTAAGTATTCAATTAATATTTACTGTTATTGATTATCATCATACTTTAAAGTTAGTAGCAGTTTACTTAGCAGTAGAAAACCTAGGTATTTCCTATATTATGGTTCATGGTTCAGTATTTGTGTTCAACATTTATTCATATGCTTTATATACTGCAAAGTCTGTATGGATTTTTAATATGCTTAGATAAAATATTGGTGGGGAAGGGGCAGAAAAAGTCAAGGACTCTACTTCCAGGAGATAGTTTTTCAACCTATATTATCACATTTGAGAACTTTTAGTCATTTCTTTGCTTTGATCATTGTTTTAACTAAAATTCAAGTATATGACATTTTAAAGTTTAACTTTTTAAAGAAAAGCAACATTATGATAACTTTTCTTGGGGGAAATATGACAACAATAACATGGTACATTTAGCCTAATATATCTTAAAATATATGACTGTTCTTTAAGCAACTATGATTATAACAGAATTTGAAAGAAGAATATACTATTTAGAGTAGAACAGAAGGCTTTAAAATAGGGTAAGTAAAACTTCCATTTTGTTTCTTTTTTGCTGAGAGATATTTTTATTGTCAAAATTAAAACTCAATGTTAGATCTGTACCAGGGACCTTAGTAATGTCTAATTCAACTTCATAATTTTATATTACTATTCTTATAACTCAGGATTCTTTGGTAGATTTTGTTGCAATTTCAAATTTTTTCTTAATTTTAGTGCTTTGGTGGTCCTAAATGATGCATAATTATTTCATTTCCAAAAAAGTTAACTTAAAATAATTTTTATGATGTCTCAAAAATGATTTAGAACAATTACAGTTTTGAAACTTATTTCCAGCGCCTCCTTTTGACTTAGCCCCAGTGATTTACACTTTTTCAATTTTGTGTATATTACTGTTGTTTATGATTACATGCATTGGCCTTATAATATATAGTGGGGAGTACTTCCAGCAATAATAACAAAAAGATCTGAGATATTTAACCTTCAGTTTAGCAACCAAATTATTATGGCAGTTGCTAAAATAATTCTTCACTTTTTAGAGGAGAATTTTCATAACAATTGTATCTCAAAGAGTGTTTTTGTAAAATTCATTCCTTCCCCCAAAAAAGATTTCATTGTCATGGCTATTCCTATCACTGAGGTGAGACAGCAGCCTCTTCACATAATAGATGGTTTTGATGAGTTGCCCTGGCTAAAAACATTCACCACCTGGTGGCTAACCCTCTTGGGATGAGGTTTGTGGCTATACAGAGCTGTGCAGACAAATATTGTTAGTTCTCAATACACTGGAACAATACATTTTGATCTAGTTTTTGAATTTACTTATGTGTTCATGTTTTCCCATAGACTGGAAGCTTCTTGAAAGGGACTGTTTCTGTTTTATATTTCTAGCACCTAGCACATCGTATATGCTTAAATACATGTCTATTGCTGGATTGATTGTGTTTTTATTAAATTAAAAAAAAACATTAAGTATCTGCTTTGTGCAAGAAGACCCTGTGCTTGGTGTCAGGGACAGAAATAAAAATGATACAGTTTCTGCCCTCAAGGAACTTTAAAAAATAGTCTTGTTTTATATTCCTTATAGAGTATCATTGTAGCTTTAAATTAATTTCTTCACATTCCAGTCTATGTTCTGTTGGACTGTCAAAATGAAGTCTTCTTAAAGCTCAGGTCTGACTATATCATCTGCCTCTTATACAATAAATTCCACCGACTCCATCTTACCTTCTATGATCAAATAGAAAAGGTCTGTTGCACCCTTCATAATCTGATCTTTGCCTACCTTCTCAGTCTTCTTACACCTTACTCCTCACCATATATTCTGTGATCCAGTGACACTGGTCATCTTGTTCCTCTCAAATGAAGATTTTCAGTGACTGTCCCCCAAGCCTGAAATTAACTTTCTCCTCATCTCTGCCTCCTGACTTCTCTGGCTTCCTTCAGGTCTCAGCTGAAGTCCTATCTTCTGTGAGAAGCCTTTCCTGTTTCTCCTTAATACCAGTACCTTCCCTTTTATATTATCTCCAGTTTACTCTGTATGTGTGCATGTATGTATAAAGCATGTTATGCATACACACACACATCTGCCTGTCGGTCTGATTTTGCTTGTACATAGTTTGTTTGCATGTTGTCTCTTCCTTTAAATTGTGAACTTTTGTGAGCAGGTCCTGTTTTTTGCCTTTCTTAATCTCCTCAGCACTTAGCAGAGTCCCTAGCACGTTTGCTGCTGTTGTTGTTTCTGTTATGTCCAACTCTTTGTGATCCCATTCAGGGTTTTTTTCCCAGAGATACTGCAGTGATTGGCCATTTCCTTATGTGATTTGCCCAGGGTCACACAGCTAGTAAGTATCTGGCCAGATTTCAACTCAGGAAGAGAAGTTTTCCTGATTCTAAGCTCAGCACTTTATCCACTGTACCACCTAACTGCCCCTTCCTGCCACATAGTGGGCCTTTAATAAATATTAGTTAACTTGACTTATACCATCTTAAGATAGATGGTTTTCCAAATGCTGTTCAGATCCAGAAATAGTTAAGCCTACTGGGGTCTTCCCAAGTTTCAGTTGACTTTATCTTTTTTTTTTTTAAAGCAGTCGGGGTTAAGTAACTTGTTCAAGGTTACACGGCCAGTTATTTCTGGGTGTGGTGCTAAGTATCTGAGCCCGGATTTGATCCCTAGGTCATCCCGACACTGGAGCTGGTGCTCTTACTCACTGAGCCACCTGGCCACCCCTAAAGTCTCTTTCCTTGTCCTTTTTTTTTTTGCTTTTTGGAGGGCAGTTGGGGTTAAGTGACTTGCCCAAGGTCACATGGCTAGCTTTTGTGTTAAGTGTCTGAGGCCGGATTTGAACTCAGGTCCTCCTGACTCCAGGGCTGGTGCTCTATTCACTGCACCACCTAGCCACCCCTGACTTTATCTTTTTTTATTAACATGTACTGAGAGAATAAATGAAAACTAGTGGGTTAGATATTGACCCTCAAGCATTAAAAGTCCTAGCTTCTAAAACACTTGGACCTGCATATTTTCCTAGGGAACACTTGGTCATTGTTTCCCCATTCAGAATATCCTGGAAAATACAGATCTAGATAGATGCCTTCTGTTATGTAGCTGTATAGAGTTAACAAGAAGTATTATTGGAGCCATGTAGTATCTACTTCATTAACTTCAGGGTAGATAACTTCTTGGCATTGTAATTTGTAGTTCATAATGAACTTTTCCAAAGAAGTGTTGCCATAGAATGTTATATAAATGTTGGTTAGGTTTAGTAGGGTAAGTACTAATTGCGCTTCACTTCGAGTGCTATAAAATAGATTTGTGAGCTAACTTAGGGAGCCAACAGTCAGTTATGATCATATAGTTTAACAGTAGATTTTTAGAGAGTGGTTCAGTAGAAAGAGCCCTTGACTTGTTATCCAAAGACTCAGTTTCAGATTTTGGTTCTGCTGCTTAACAATTGTGTGAGCCTAAACAAGTTGTTTAATCTCTTTAGGCCTTAACTTCTTATCTGTTTGTTAATGGAATGGATTATATGATTTCCAGGGTCCCTTCCAGGTCTAAGTTTATGATCCTGCCAAATGATTGGCAAATGGGGGTACGCTTGTACTAAATGTTATTCTTGACACTTCCCTCCACTTGTGGTAGGAAGCTTACTTTCTCTTGGTCATTTTTCTGAGGGTAAAATGAACTATGTTTATGAAACTTTAAGATATTTGAGTGAATTTTGTTTGGGTTCAAAGCGTTTTTTGTCAGTATTAAGTTATGACTTTGAGATTTTATACCATTCTCATTCTTAATTGCAATTCATATGGAATTGTAATAGTTTTTGATGATGACTTTGTTAATAGTTCCAGGGCAAAAAGGCCATTCTGTAGGTTTAATTCCTCCATGGAATCCTTCATCTCCCTTATCTTGAGTATTTTAAAGTTTAAGTTGAGAGATAAAGCTTAAATTAAGTTGAGAGTTTTAAAGTTTAAATTCATTTTAGGAATTCCTTTTCTCTTTTCCTCTACACTATTCATCAGCCTGAGTATTTTTATATAAGTATTTGAAAATTATATTACCTGTGTATAAACTAGTTCCTTCCTATCTGTAACATAGTTAAAGTCAATTTAACCTGGCAAGAGGATCTGTGGTATTTTTATGTGAGTGATTTCTAAAGCTAACTGCCATGTGTCTGCTGATAATATTAAACTCTGGTCTCTCTAATTGTACCCACCTCTCTTGATCTACTCTAACCATGCAGACTGTTGGTAGGAGATAACATTTTCTGTTTTCTGCTTAGCAGCCTTTTTTCTGTGCCTAGGCAATTGCATTTGTTCCATTTGGCAAACATGCCTCTTGCTGTTGTTTATTAATTGCTCACTATATGCTAGTCATGAAACAGAATATTCAGGGCTGTAGAGCATGGGTTTATTATGAGGGGCTCAGAAAAAAAATAAGAGCAAGTACAGTTCTTGCTCTTTTCTAAATAAAGTCTCCAAGGTGGAGTGAAGCTCAGCAGTGTAACTGGACTGCTCTGTGAATGAACATCCCTTTATTCCCCTAATTTGAATAGAGTCCCTAAAGGAGGTGAAGTTTTGGACAAAGGTGAGCAGGAGGAGGCAGTATATTAGAGTCAGGATTCCAAGTGTCAGATTGTTTTTAGTATTCATTCAGTAATTATGAATGTGTGAGATGCATTGTACTGAAGTGGGAAAGCTTGAATGAAGACAGAAGGAAATGGGAATGAGAAAGATGTGAAATGAAATATTTTTGTAGGAAAGTAAAGAAATTTTAAAATGACAAAGTTGGACTTGATCTGATGATGACATTAGAAGCAAAGATAATAATTCGTATTTAGTGCAGTAAGTCAAAGGAGTAAATGTGGTTGACAGATTTTGGCAAGACCACTTTGGACAGATGGAAGGGGATGAGACCCTGGAAATGAGAAGAGCTGAATTAAAAAGATTAGAATAATCCATGTATGATCTTGAGGAGGTGGAGATAACTTTACAAATCCTTTCTTCCAAGCCCTCCAAACTGAGACTAGAGAGGTAAAGGGATTTGTCCAAGATTGCAGAGTGCTTTAATGTGAAATATTAGGTGTATAGACAAATAACTGGTTTTTCTTGGTTTATGAGAAGAATAAGACAATTTTAGGAAATATAATGATTTTACATAAGTATGAACTAGAGAACATCATAAACAAACATGAACATTTCCATATATAAAGAAGTCCAGAAAGTGGTGGTTATATAGGAAATTGTGAATTTATTACATGTATTGCTTGTTTTTTTTAAATGTATATTAAATCTAATGCAATAATACCCATTATTGTCTAGTTATCTGTATCCACTTTTGAACTTTCTAGTCTCTTCCATATGTTTTTAAACGATTCATTGACAGGTTTTTGGAAATGCTTTTTAATCATGTTTAGAAAACTGGGTGCAAAGGACTTCAGATTAAAAAATATGCGGAGTATTTGCAATTCTTAGGTCTAGTTGCTAATTTTGGCATCTTGCTAAAAATGAAACCTTTGAAGTAGAAACTACAAAGGGCATCCTGAAGAAATAAATATGCTAATCAAAACCATAGGAACAGATGATATAGTTCATGGAAGTGTAACGTAGGGAAAAATAGCATAAGATCCACTGACCAAGATAGGAGCTTTATCACTCCAAAATCAATCTGTGCTGACCCCAGGTGTAGGTGAAGGCAATAGATGACCAGGATTGTCTTTTTGATCCCTTTTCTTTATACTCTGGAATCCTCATAGACTTGAATTCCATAAAAGTGCTCACCAGAGACTTCCAAAGGCTTAAACCATAAGCAGAGGCTTCAGAGGCTATCCTTTACTTAAGGTCCTTCCCATCACTCTTGGGGCTGTTACAGCTTTTGAAAGAGCTAAAAATAAACCCTTTCATAAGCAAGATATCTAAGATAAATCTTCTTTCCCAGATCTAGGCTATGATCCCCAATCTAACCTTGCATTAGAATGTACTCGTTCTTCTAACATAGATCAGGCTAGATAAAAGCCTGAGAATTAATTCTGTTGCATATTTAAAAAACAACAACCCAGCTATAGAGAGCTGAGTGATTACATGTAACTAGATGATGTTCTCAAGGATGAAATTTGTAGGGTAGGAGTAAGTAGCTGTAAAAATTGAATGAATTTTTTGATTATTTTTTAGAAGAGAGCTTGAACACGTTAAAATATAGAAAAGAAGGAGTCACAACTTTTGAAAAGTTGTTTTTCTTCTTTGCTTTCTCAGGAAGTGAATAGCTGGTT
This sequence comes from Petaurus breviceps papuanus, assembly GCF_028583685.1. NCBI lineage: Eukaryota > Metazoa > Chordata > Mammalia > Diprotodontia > Petauridae > Petaurus > Petaurus breviceps. The sequence continues at coordinate 13,062,598 of NW_027186457.1, read as the reverse complement.
ACCTAGTTAGTATTAAAGAACAGAATTTGGTTTTCTGGACTATAGTTTGTGCTGCCAGAATGATAGGTTTCTGACAAGGGCTGGAGTCTATTTAATGAGAACTGGGAAAACATGTTTGACAGAACTCATTGATCTGGTCAAAAGAACTTTAAATAAAAATTTGTGCGGGAGACAGAAAAAAAATATTAAGAAAAGGGGCAGCTAGGTGGTACAGTGAGTAGAGCACCTTCCCTGGAGTCAGCAGGACCTGAGTTCAAATCCGACCTCAGACACTTAACACTTACTAGTTGTGTGACCTTGGGCAAGTTACCTAACCCCAACTGCCCTGCCTTCCCCCTTCCAAAAAAAAGGACCAAAACCAAAAAAATATATATTAAGAAAAAAATTTTAGTATCAGAGGGCAACAGGTATGACAGAGAAAGTGGTAGTAGTAGAGTAAAAAACAGTAGAGGAGATAGCCAGTTTAATTCACAGGAGAAAACATCAGGAAAGAGAATTGAGTCTGAAGCTTATACCTCCATATATTTAATGCTTTTGTTGTTGTTCCATTGTTTCAGTCTTGTCTAACTCTTCATGATGCCATTCGGGGTTTTTTGGCAGGGCAGAGATACTGGAGTGGTTCACTGTGTCCTTCTCCAGCTCATTTTACAGTTGAAGAAGCTGAGGAAAACAGGATTAGGTGACTTGCCTAGGGTCACACAGCTAGTAAGTGTCTGAAACCATATTTTAACTCAGTCAGATGAGTTTGCCTGACTCCAGGCCCAGCATTCTTTTGTATTGTGCCACCTAACTGCCCTTTATTCATGTGTAGTGTGGAGATAGAGCTCTGTGTGTGTGTGTATGTCTGTGTTTATAAAATTCATGAGGAACAATGAAAGAATGTACTTTGGTCAGAAGGAACATAAATAACATGGAGACAGATGCTTAACACTGAATGTCAAGAAGACTGTGTGGAAATCAACTAACCTGAGGGTGGGAGCCTAGTTGTGACTCTTTGGGTGAGAATAGAGAGTAACAGAAGGGACATTTTTGTGGATGTGACCTGTATTACTCCCTTGACTTCAGCATTTACATGGAAGGTATTAATGATACTTTTCTAATACAGAATGCAAAATTTGTACAAAGGAGTTTTTAGTAAAAGGAGACTTTAGTTATCCCCCAAAATTGCTGGACATCTCATTCTACTAAAAACAGCTTCTATAATAGTCTTGACTTTCCTTCCTGATAGTTTTGTTTAAAAAAAAAAAAAGGAATTCATAAGGGAAACTATACTTTAGGCCTAATTTTAAAAACCTTGGAAAATAGTGGCTCTGTCATCTAATATATGAAGCCATTAAGAGAATTTGGGACACAGTAAAATGATGTTAGAATTATATATTTAGCATTGAGAGGAACTTTAATGGATCATATACGGGGTTATAAATTTAGAATGGAAAAGGACCTTAGAGGTTCAACCCCTTTATTTTAGAGAAAGAAATTAAAGCTCATATACATGAAGTTAACTTGTCGAAGGTGACACAGGTAGTAATATTTGGTACAGACAGGATTTGAATTCAGTTCACATAATTTCAAATCTGACTGAGATTGAGACTTTAGGAAATTGGATTTCTGAATTTGTGGAGAAAAGATAAATATGATCCCAGTGGTTGCAGTTATAGCAGGGGAATGTGTTCCAAAAGAGGAGAGGTTTTCAAATAGGAAATTCTGAGAATAGAATCACAAAAGAACCCAGAGAGAAAGCAGAAGGAAGGAATCTAATGAAATCCATGTGGCTGCCCAGAACACTCATTTTTCACAAAATGGCTTTTGTGAAAGGATGACACATAACATAGGATCGATTTAAACATGGCACAAGCCTGTGAGAAGAGACTGTGGAAGTCTAGATCCAGAACACATCGAGGCTTACAAAACATTCCAAGGACGATTAAATGGGCTTTAAGAGCTGTCCTCAGAAGGAGCACAAAAAAACAAGGATGGGATAGGCCTGTGGTTTGGGGTAGATGGTGTGATGTTAACAGATGACAGAGAAAGCAAAGCTGCTTAACTTCCATTTTGCTTCTGTCTTCTATATTAAGGATAATTATCTGCAAACTGGAAAGATAGAACAGACATGATTAAGAAGAAGTTGAAGCTCAAGATAGGTGAGGATATAGTAAGAGAGCACCTAGCTGCCTTAAGTGATTCTCCATGCTCAGGCGAATCACATCCCAAGACATTGGAAAGGACTGGCAGATGTGATTGTGGAACCATGATCAGAAATCTGTGAGGAATCATGGACACTGGAGGAAGTGCCAGAAGACTGGAGGTGGGTGAATGTTGTCTAGATATTTAAAATTTGGGAAAGGATGAATTCTAGAAACTAGACTGCTGAACTTGACGTTGATCAATGGCAAAGTTTCAGAATGGATAAAACAGGTTTTTAGCTACTTAGAAAAAGAAAATAATAATCATCAGTAATGAGTATTGCTGGGGCCAGAGTATCATAGGATTTAGGGTGAGAGTGGACATTAGGGGAAACATATTCCAGACTTCCCCCCCGGTTTTTTTTTGCTTTTTTGGAGGGCAATTGGGGTTGAGTGACTTGCCCGAAGTCACATGGCTAGTAAATGTATTAAGTGTCTGAGGTTGGATTTGAACTCAGGTCCTGCTGACTTCAGGGCCAGTGCTCTATTCACTGTGCCACCTAGCTGCCCCTAAAACTTACCATTTTATAAATGAAAAAACTGAGTCCCAGAAAGGTGAAATGATTTGCCCAAGATTACACATAATAAGTAACTCAGGCCAATTAACCTCATTTTATTTTTTGTTAGAATTAATTGGCTAGTAAATTGAGATTACCGAAGAAATGGTGTATCTTGAGTTCATCACTACATTTGACTGACTTTCTCAAGATATCCTTATCCACAAGTTTAAGAAATATGAGCTGGAGGGGCAACTGACACAGTGGATAGAGCACCAGCCCTGGAACCAGGATGACTTGAGCTCAAATCCAGACTTAAGAGACTTACCTAGCTGTGTGACTCTGGGCAAGTCACTTCACCCCAATTGCCTTAGAAAGAGAAAGGAAAGAAAGGAAGGACGGAAGAAAAGAAAAATATGAGCTGGATAATAGTTACAGATAAGTTGGTTTAAATGGTTGAAGGACTATTCAAGTAGTGTTTTTTAGTGGATCCTAGTCAGTTTTGAATATGTGACCTTCTCCTGTCCAGCATAGGGACCTTAGCTTTCATGTAGTACCACCCCATGGTTTTATAAATGAGAAAACTAAGTCCCAGAAGTGTTGAATGTCTGTTTAAGGTCAGATAGCAAATTCTACAATAGGTGGTGGGGATGGCGAACCAAGTCTCTTCAGTTTTAGTTCCTTGGTTGATCCCACCACATACACCGTGTTGACTCCCTGACATTTTTTATCTGTGACTTGGATGAAGAAACAGAAAGGATGCCACTCAAATTTGCCAAACACAAAGTTGAGAGAAATTACTAGTTTGTTAGAAAACACAGTCAGGATTCAAAGGATCCCAACACATCTTTTTAAAATCACATTGAAATAAAGGTGTAGTTTTACTTTTAGGTTCAGAAGATCAGCTTACATGGGTACAGGTTGGAATAGATCTGGTTTACAGCAATTCATATTTTTAAAAAAACCTGCCAATTTTAGTTGACTTAAGGTTGTGAGTTAGTAATATGACATGGACTTCCTCTACTTGTGAGAAAACTACCTCTACCAATGCAGACCAGCAACAGATTTGCAATTTATAGCCTGAGAGACATTCTGAAGCACTTATGTGTTGGAGATAGGACTTGAATGTAGTTTTTCTTAAGTTGGGATTGGCTCCCTTAATTCTCCACCCCTCCCATCCCCCATTTTAGCCTACATTAACAAAAATGTATCATATACTGGTGTGACTGCATATGGTATTGTGTTTAGTCATGGGAACCACGTTATGAAAGGAAAGATTGACAAGTTGTCCCATGGATTATTTAGGACCACAAGATTGTAGGTATAGGGCTCTCTATACCACCATGGGAGTTGTATTTTTCCATAATCTAGTGGAAGGTGGTCAGAGTGATGAAGGGTATAGAAACCACTGGAATTTGATCCTAGGTCCCTAAATCTAAATTAAACACTCTTTCTACTGATCATCCTGCTCCAGCATTGAGGAAGGGAATGGAAAAAATTAAGATACTTAAGTAGCCCTTTTTTCTTAACATCTTGCTAAGATTAAAATGACAAGATTATAGCCAGGTGGTTTTTAGGAGATAGAGCTCTGGACTTGGAGGCAAGAAGACCTCAAAAATTTGGCTTCAGACACTTAACTAGCTATGTGATCCAGGGCAAGTTGCTTAACTTCTGTTTGCCTCTGTTTCCTCATCTGTAAAACAGTATTAATAATAGGAGTCTTAACTTGTGTTTCACTCAATGTGAATAGGTCTATGAGAAAATTTCAGTGTTGCTATATTTTTCACTCTAAAATATTAAATATGATTTTTTGTAGCTATATTTTCCTATTTCAGCCAAACCATTATCTTATCAGTGAGGCAACTTCCTCAGTGGGTACAGAATACAACCTGTCCATGCTTTTTCATACTGTGTAATTTTTGTCCATATTTTCCCATGGGCCTTCCATGTAGTAATTTTTCATTCTGAAAGCAAGCATCATTTCTTCTATTTTGGTCCAGAATTTCCTTGATCCCTTTATCTTAGCAGTATGCTATCCCCACCTCACATTCCCACAAGTCAGTCATTTTGCAGCCCTTCAATATATTTCAGGACCCAAAATGTGCCATGATCAAATTAATTTCCATTCTTCTGTAAGCAAACCACAGTTGTTTGAATGAAACTCTTCTCAGTTAATCGAATGGGTAGTGTTCACACATAGTTTGAAATTTTCATGCAATAAATTACAAAATTCAAGTTGTCCATATGATAGAACACAAAAAGATCTTTTGTATCAGGTTTTCATAAAATTGAAATACAGTTGATGTTAGAGTTTTTGCCTCAAGTTGGCTAGTGAATAGAACAGCTGCCGGCGCTCCAGTGTTGTAGCCATTTTTCTAGAACACAGTCCATTTCAGAGAAAGTTCAGGGAATTACCTAAGAGCAAAAACTTAGATACCAGAAGGTATGGTTACTGGGTATTGCCAAGATCATACAGGGCCAGTTTTTTAGGGAAGAATGCCTACTTGAGGGTTCAGTTCTGTTAATGTGACCAAAATTTTAAGTGATTGAATTTTTAAAGCCTGTTTAGAACAGGCTTAAAAAACTTATTTGAGAATAATAGAAAGGGCAGTAGTCAAAACATTAGAATCCAGGTTACATTGATGTTTCTTCACTTTGCTCCTTCCCCCCCCCCCCCCCCCCCCCCCCCCCCCTCCTCTTTCCTATTCTCCTCTCTCTCTCAAACATACCATACCCTTTTTTTTTTTTTTTTTTTTCTTTTTCTCCCCCCTCCCCCCCCCCCCCTTTCAGGATGTGTTTACACTTAGGGAAATCCCAGTGGAACCTTTTCAGCTGGTTTTATAGCCTCTTTAGTTATAAGAAAAAACCAAATGCCTGAGTTTTCAGTATTTATTTAAAGTTCAGCAGAGACAGTTAGTCTTTTAAAAATATGGAATATGATAGGGATTTTTTCCTCTTTCCATTTAACATAGAATCTTAGTGCTTTGTAGCACCTAAAAGTCCAAATCATTTTGTGCCCTAATGTTGGTTATCTTGTTACTTACCATAGAGTTTTGACTCTTGCCATTTATATAGCAAGGAGGGCCTTAACTCAAACATTGAGTACCAGGAATAAATATTAAAAAGCAACTCCCCAAAATGTCATCAAGACTAAGGTTGTGTACTGCTTCCCGTATGGCTAACATTTTGATACTCTCATACTCTCTTCAGCAGAATTTGTAACATATATCCTATTAAGTTACATAGCTTTCCCTTTCTCCCTGTTATAGATCTGTTCATAAATTCTTGAATTACCATACCCAGAGTGGTAGATCCTTTTCTGGATCATCTCCCACCCTAAGCGTATATGTCCCCTCTAATCCTGGCCTTCTTCTTTCTCTAAACTTAATACTGTTGGTTATCTGGTTAATTTATCAGCTTTCATGGGTTCAGTATCTGGGTAGGTTTATGCAGATGACTCCCAAATCTGCATAGATAAATATAAGTATATTTCTCTCCTCTAATCTCTCTCCTGAGCTCCCTTTCAGCATTGCCAACTACCTATTGAACACATGTTCAATTCCTTTGGAATATTTTTTTCAATGCATCAATCTCAACATGTCCACAGACTAACTTATCTTCTCTCCCAAACCCATTTTTCAATCACACTTCCAATTTTCTTTTTGTTAAGAGCATTATTTCTTTCCATTTACCCAGGTTCACAACTTCAAAGTTATATTGGCTTTTCTCACTGCTTCACTGCTGTCTCCATTTCAGTTATCAAACCTTGTCAACTCTATCTCTGAAATATCAATCACATGTCACAGAGCCACTATCCTAAATCATGCTCTTATCACCTATTTTATACATATAAATAATATCACCTTTTAATTGGACGGTTAACTTCCAGTTCCTTCCTTCTCTGTCCATCTTCCAAATTAATCCAACAGCTAAAAGAATATTCATTTTTTTGTTGTTTTTCTTTATTTTTTTTAAATTAAATTTTATGTTTATTTTACACCATTCATTTCCACAAGATTTTGAGTTACAAATTTTCTCCCTATCCTTCCCCTACCCACCACCCCAAAATAGCGATCCCACTGTATGCCCCCTACCCCAATCTGCTCCCTCCCATATCCTTCCCCATCCCCTCTCTGACTTTTCGGTAGGGCAAGATGGATCTCCATACCCCTGTGCCTTTATATCTAATTTTCCAGTTGCATGTAAAAATATAATAATAACATAGTTTTTGAAACATTTGATTTAAAAACTTTGAATTCCAGATTCTTTCCCATCCTCCCCTGTGTATCAGCAAGCACCCCAGCGTCCCCAGGGTGGCTGCCAACACAGGTACTTAGATCTGCTTTGTTAAAGGAAAAAAACTCAAAATGCGTAAATAAGCTTACTTTAATCAATCAAATATGTATCTTTTACCTAGTTCAGGGGAAAAAGGTCAGCACCCCGAACTTCAGAGTATACAGAGAGAATTATCAAGACAGAGAAACAAGTGGACAGGTTTCCAAACTGTCCAACCATTACATCCATACCAAATCAACATCTGGGTTTTTCAAAGCCGGGGGGCTCTCAACAACGGCTTCCCAGAGTATCATCTGATCAAATCACAGAATACTTCTCAAAGTGAGCCCCAAAGCAAAGCCTCACATCAGGGATTACATAGCCTTCTCCTGGGTCAGAGAATGTAACCACCCTCTTGACCCACTGCCCAATCACACAGCATCAAGGTGTGGGCATTCCTGAAAACCAAGCCTCCTGCCACAGTCTCCATGTGACCACATTCAGCCTATTAGGAGGCAGAGTATATTTTCAAATCAAGGAAGGTTCTCAGAGTCTCTTAAGCCAATCAAAGGGCCTAAAGGCAGGGAGGATCTTCAAATTTGCATTTCCATTACACCCTGTCACCCACTCTTATTGGGAAGATAAGCATTTCAATATAGGCTGTGTATGTGTAGTTACACAAAACATTTCCATAGTGGATATATTGTGAAAGAATGACTATATTTCCCTCCATCCTATCCCACCCCCAACTTGTTCCATTCTCTACTTTGACCCTGTCCCTTTTCAAAAGTGTGTGCTTGTAACTACCCTCCCTCCCAACCTACTCTCCATCATCCCCCCTCTCATCCCCTTCCCCCCTGTTCTCCTATATGGCAAGATACTGTATTTAGTGTGTATGTCATTCCCTCCCTAAGCCAAATTCAATGAGAGTAAGGTTGACCCATTCCCTTTTGCCTTCTTGTTCTTCCCCTATATTGTGACAGTTATTCCTTGCCTCTTCTATATGAGATAATTTACCCCATTCTGTCTCTGCCCATCTCCTCTCTCACCTGTCAGTTCACCTTTTTAAGTGTCATCCCTTCCTATTCAATTGGTACTGGGCTCTCTGTCTATGTATACCTGTACACATATACACACACACTCACATGTATTCATATGCACATATACCCTCCTATATAGACATAGATATGTATACACACACACATTTCTATTCCCTTCAACTATTCTCATACTGAGAAAAGTTTCATAAGTTATAGTTATCATTTTTCTATGTAGGCATGTAAATAGTTCAACTTTGATAAGTTCCTTATGATTTCTTTTCCCTGTTTACCTTCTCATGTTTCCTATATTTGAATGTCAAATTTTCTATTCAACTCTGGTTTTTTCATCAAGAATGCTTGAAAGTCCTCTATTTCATTGAATGACTATATTTTCCCCTCAAACATGATACTCAGTTTTGCTGGGTAGGTGATTCTTGGTTTTTTTAATCCCAGCTCCTTTGACCTCTGGAATATTTTATTCCAAGCCCTTCGATCCCTTGGTGTAGAAGCTGCCAGATCCTGTGTTATCCTGATTGTGTTTCCACAATATTCAAATTGTTTCTTCCTGGCTGCTTGTAATATTTTCTCCTTGATCTGGGAACTCCAGAAACTGGCTATAATATTCCTAAGAGTTTTCTTTTGGGGATCTTTTTCAAGAGTTGATCGGTCAATTCTTTCAATCTCTATTTTGTCCTCTGGTTCTAAAATATCAGGGCAGTTTTCCTTGAGAATTTCTTGAAGGATAATTTCTAGGTTCTTTTTTTTGATCATGGCTTTCAGGTATTCCAATAATTTTTAAATTATCTCTCCTGGATCTCTTTTCCCATGAGATATTTCACATTGCCTTCTATTTTTTCTTTTATTTTTTTTTAATGCTTTATTAACTTCTGATTTACATCATTAGTTTCTGCCAGATTTTGAATTACAAATTTTCTCCCCGTTTTTCCCCTACCCACCACCCCGAAATAGCAGTCCCACAGGATATCCCTTCCTCCAATCTCCTCTCTCCCATATTTTCTCCCATACCCCTTTCGACTTTTCCAGTGGATCTCTATGCCTCAGTGCCTGTATATCTTATTTCCCAATTACATGTAAGATGGTATTAATTATAGTATATACATGGGTATTTGAGGTAGTTATGGGGGGAGCTCACGGAGTTTTCCTGCTTTTACCATTTTGGCTCTGCTCCGGTTAGTTCTCTTTTCTGTCTTATTCATTTCACGCACGCACACACACACACACACACACACACACACACACACACACACATTCTCATTGTTCCCCTTAGACTTCCCTTTAGAAGAATGTAAGTTTCTTGAGGGCAGGGTTTGTTTCTTTTTTTTGTATTTGTATACCTAGCATCTAGCACAATGTCTTATACATTGTGACTGCTTAATAAGTTTGTTCAGTTGCAGTGGAGTCAAACTGGAGGGATATTTTTCTGGCATACCTTCAAGCTCTGCAGCCCTTTTAAGAAGATAATGCTTACCAAATTTGCAAGAAAGTTTAGCTAATATATTAACTTGCAGAATCAAGATACAAAAGGTTCTTGATAAACTGGAGCAACAGGCTGAGTATAAGAATGAAACTTAATTTTAAAAATATAAATTTTAATTGCTTGGGGTGGCTAGGTGGCGCAGTGAATAGAGCACTGGCCCTGGAGTCAGGAGGACCTGAGTTCATATCTGGCCTCAGACATTTAACATGTACTAGCTGTGTTACCTTGGCAAGTCACTTAGCACCAGTTGCCCTGCCTTCCCCCTCCAAAAAGCAAAAAAAAAAAAATTTGCTAATTCAGAAGAAAATCTGAGTAAGGACTACATGGTAGAGGTAGAATGAGATGATAAAGATACCTAATATAAGACTATTTCTTGAAAAAATCATAAGATCGTTAATAGAAGTAATAGACTGTGAACTATCTTGCCTCTCTTTATTCCTTTTCTGATTCTTATCTCTGGAATATCTCCTCAATTCATTTCAGCAAAATTCATTAAATGCCTACTATGCACAGATATGGTGGTAGATCCTAGAGATGTAAAAACAAAATCATCTCTGCCTCAAAGAGCTAACATTCTCACTAGCTCTTAATAGGGATCCTCTTGACTCATGCTCCCAGTCCAGACTAAAAACTCCATTCCTTGTACCTAGAACAGAACAAATCAAAAGGGTAAGGACCTAGCACCATTGGGGAGGGGGGAAACTATATTGTCTCAGGGGGTGAGGTTGGGGTCCCCACTTCCTTTACTTTTTTAGTGTGGTTCTCTCATCAGAAGTTATTAATTAAGGAGTTATCTCACTTCAGAAATGAATGTAGCCAGGGGGGCGGCCAGGTAGCACAGTGAGTAAGAGCACCGGCCCCAGAGTCAGGATGACCTGGGATTGAATCCAGGCCCAGACACTTAGCACTCACCCAGAAATACCTGGCCGTGTAACCTTGAGCAAGTTACTTAACGCCAATTGCTTAGGGGCGGCCAGGTGGTGCAGTGAGTAAGAGCACCAGCCCCAGAGTTGGGATGACCTGGGATCGAATCTGGGCTCTGATACTTACCACCACACCCAGAAATAACTGGCCATGTAACCTTGACCAAGTTGCTTAGCCCCAGTTGCTTTAAAAAAAAAATGAATATAGCCAAGATATGACTAGTGCTGTAAGTCCTTTTGAAAATGCCTGCTGGGGCGGCTAGGTGGCACAGTGAATAGAGCACTGGCCCTGGAGTCAGGAGGACCTGAGTTCAAATTTGGCCTCAGACACTTAACACAAACACTAGCCCCGTGACCTTGGGCAAGTCATTTAACCCCAGTTGCCCTCTAAAAAGCAAAAAAAAAAAAAAAGCCTTCTGTTTAGGCTTGGTAACCTGTGGAAAAAACCACTGTACAGCCATGTGATAGGACAACAGAACCAATTATAGAATGTCCACACATGCTTCAGTCTTCATGACTTTCCCAGAAACCACTCCCTAGCATCCTCCATGCAGATGATGCCATCTTAACAAATTGATGGAGTCTAGTAGACGTGTTCCATACCCTCATTTTAATCTTTTTTTTTTTTTAAATAAGAGGTGACTTTCTAGAATGGAAAATGGGAAGAATTACATTTGGAAATAAAGGCTATGTAAAAGCAAAAGTTCAATAAAAAATAAAGTCTGATGTCCCCCAATTTGTTAGTGCCTTTCTTTTCACAGTACTTTATATTTTACTACTTTGTTGATATGTATATATTAGCTTTATATTAATGCCATATATATTTTACGTATACTTGTGATTTCCCCATTAGAATGTAAGCTTATTACAAGAAGCAATAATTTCATTCTTTGTACTTTTATTCTCAGTGCCTAGAACAGTGCTTGGCAAATAGTAGGTACACAAGCAAATACTTGATGATTGATTGATAGAATCATTAGAACTAGAAGCTTATTGCATAGGGCATGTGGGGGTGAATGAAGAATCCAGAATATCTCTCTGAGTTTATTAATTTGGATGATGGGGAATATAGTCACTTCAATAGAAATAGAAAAATTAAGAGGGGAGACAAATGTAGAGGGGAAGATAATGAAGTCTGAGTTGAGTTTTAGTTGCCAGTTGGATGTCCAGGTAAAGATGCCTGCAGGCACTTGGTGGTGTTTATAAAGGTTGTGGAGTTTAGGAGAGAGATTGGAGATGGATGTGTGGTTTTTGTTGGTCTTTTGAATGGAGATGCCTTTAACAAAAGGCATAGAGAAAGAAAAGAGGCCTTAGATTTAGCCTTGAGTGACACTGAAGAAAATAGATATGGTAAAAGCATCTAGATGCATCCTAACCTTCATAAAGGAAGTCCATGCTTTGAAGTGATATTGTTTGGGAGGGCATGGAGACATCATTTCTCAAAGTATATGAAAATAAAGATTTTTAGAAATCATTGCAATGGCTTGAAAAACTTTTAGACCTTATTACCAAAAAAGTGACTTAGAAAATATTAACAGCTACCAACTAATATGTTTGCTTCCTCATCTGTACAAAATTTTTATGAGGAAAATCTATACATGCGTCAAAGATATCCTTAATGAGGTGATTAGAAGGGAACACATAGGCTTTTACAAGTGATATTCTTAAAGAGACTAAGTGTTTACCATCATGCAACTTACAGAAAGATGTGAAGAATACAATATCCACCCCCCCCCCCCCCCCCTGCTTATTATTTATTGGCTGTAACAAACTATTTTGATTTGAAAAAGCAAAATGCTTTAAAGGCTGTTGTCTATTTGTCTCCTGTGCATATTTCAAAGTAATAACAAGATTCTTTGAAACTTGTAACAGAAATAACCTTGTTCAGGTATAGGATTATTAATATAAAACAAGACATGAAAAAAGGAGGCATTTATATGACAAAGCTATATGCCATTTCCATGGATGGTGTTCAGTGCACAGTCCAAATGGAAGGAGGGATTCCTTGTAGATAAGAGGTCTTCCAAATGTTCCTCTTATGGGTGAAATTGTATTTATTTCAAGTGTTAAAAAACTTCAGAGCCCCTGAAATAAGATTTATAATCACTCAAAAGATTGTTCGATTAACATAGGAAAAAAACAAATGGATAACGCATGTTCTTTGTCCAAACTGTAATATATAGCTGAATGATTGAGCTATCAATTTCATCTATCAGTTCATCAATCTTTTATGGACAGTGTTACAAATGGACAATGATATGGGTTCTAGAATTGAATGGGAGGAAAATAGTGGGTTGGATTGACTGCAGGAGATAGCACAATTCTTTTAATGTTGCCAGCCTTCTCCCTGAAACAAAGGTCCATTTTTCTAACACTGATATTTTTCTGAGAAGTCTATTTGGTTACACACCAAGGAATATTGTAGTTTTTAAAGAATTGAAGTGGAATATGACCCAGAAGATAATGAAGAGACACAACATATTCAGGGGCACCTAGGTTTAGTGTAGTGATGTCAAACTCAAATAAAAATGAATCTCTGCCTTATATTGACTTAGAGAACAAACCACAAATTAATGTTATGACTTTCTATTGTATTTTTATTTATTTTCTTGAACACTTCAGACTGTATCCTGGTGGCCTTGAGTTTGACATGTCTGGTGTAGTAAATAGATGACTGGACTTGGAGTCAGGAAAACCTGAGTTCAAATTCTGCTTCAGACACTTACTAACTGTAGCCCTGGGCAAGCAACTTAACCTTTCTCAGCCCCAATTTCCTCATCAGTAAAGTGGAGATAATGATTTTGTGTGGCTCAAATGAGGTTATATAAAGTACTTTGCAAACTTTAAAGTAATATATCAAGTGTTAGCTATTATGACAAGTTGGCTGTAGCATATTACAAATAAAAAATTATACAGCAGAAGTGATATAAATAATGTTCTCAAATAAGTGTAAGAATGGGAAAAAGAGTATCACATCACATAAGGGATAGATAACCAATGGGCAGCTCATTCCATTGGTATCCATTTGTGCAACGTGATGAGTTCATAAAGAGTGCTTTCTGCCCAGTCTCTTCCTACTTGGGTGAACCCTCGGGTGGCCAATTTATGGGAGTACATGGAAAAGAGATATACAGAATGGGCAAATGTGGATGGTTCTGATATGCATCACAGGCTAAAACAGATTCTTCAGAATAGATGTAAAATCTTTTATTTTTTTATTTTTATTTCTTTTCCATTTTTCAAATGCTTTATTAACTTCTGATTTACATCATTTCTGCCATATTTTGAGTTACAAATTTTCTCCCTGTTTTTCCCCTACCCCCTACCCCAAAATAGCAGCCCCACAGGATATCCCCTCCTCCAATCGGCTCTCTCCCATATCTTCTCCCATACCCCCTTAGACTTTTCCAGTAGGGCATAGTGGATCTCTATGCCCCAGTGCCTGTATATGTTATTTCCCAATTACATGTAAAATAGTATTAATAAAATATGTGTGTGTATATATTTAAACATTTGATTTTAAAACTTTGATTAAAGATTCATTACCTTCCTCCCTTGTCACCCACCCTTACTGGGAAGATAAGCAGTTAAGTACAGGTTGTACATGTGTAGCTAATGCAAAACAATAACATAGTAGATATATTGTAAAAGACTGACTATATTTCCCTCCCTCCTATCCCACCTCCCACTTGTTCTATTCTCTACTTTGATCTTGACCTTTTCCAAAAGTGGATGCTTCCAACTTCCCTCCCCCCCAGCCTGCCCTCCCTTCCATCATCCCCCCTCTCATCCCCTTCCCCCCTACTCTCCTGTAGAGTGAGATACCCTATTTAGTGTGTATTTCATTCCCTCCCCAAGCCAAATTCAATGAGAACAAGGTTGACCCATTCCCTTTGCCTTCCTATTCTTCCCCTCCATTGTGACCATTTTCTCTTGCCTCTTCTTTATGAGATAATTTACCCCATTCTGTCTCTCCCCATCTCCTCTCATTATATTCTTCTCTCACCTCTTAATTTCACCTTTTAAGTATCATCCCTTCCTGTTAAATTGGTCCTGTGCCCTGTATCTATGTATACCTGTAAACATATATACACACATTCACATATGTATTCTTAAGCCCATATACCCTCATATATAGGCATATACACACACACACATATATACATATATATATATATATATATATATATATATATATATTTCTATTCCCTTCAACTATTTTCATACTGAGGAAAGTTTCATCAGTTCCAATTATTGTTTTTCCATGTAGGAATGTTAATAGTTCAACTTTGATAAGTTCCTTATGATTTCTTTAACCTGTTTACCTTCTCATGCTTCTCTTGCTTCTTGTATCTGAATGTCAGATTTTCTGTTCAACTCTGGTTTTTTCAGCAAGAATGCTTGAAAGTCCTCTATTCCACTGAATGACCATATTTTCCCCTGGAACATGATACTCAGTTTTGCTGGGTAGGTGACTCTTGGTTTTAATCCCAGCTCCTTTGACCTCGGGAATATCATATTCCAAGCCCTTTGATCCCTCAGTGTAGAAGCTGCCAGATCCTGGGTTATCCTGATTGTGTTTCCATAATATTCAAATTTTCTTCCTGGCTGCTTGTAATATTCTCCCCTTAATCTGGGAATTCTGGAACCTGGCTATAATATTCCTAGGAGTTTTCTTTTTGGGATCTTTTTCAGGAGGTGATTGGTGGATTCTTTCAACCTCTATTTTGCCCTCAGGTTCTAAAATATCAGGGCAGTTTTTCTTTGAGAACTTCCTGGAGGATGATTTCTAGGTTCTTACTTTGATCATGACTTTCAGGTAGTCCAATAATTTTAAAATTATCTCTCCTGGATCTATTTTCTAGGTCAGTGGTCTTTGCCATGAAATATTTCACATTGCCTTCTATTCTTTCATTTGTTTGGATCTGTTTAACAGCATCTTGATTTCTCATAAAGTCATTAGCTTCCATTTGCTCCAATCTAATTCTGAAGCAATGATTCTCCTCATTGAGCTTTTGAGATTCTTTTTTCCATCTGGCAGATTTGGCTTTTTAAGGCATTCTTCTCCTCATTGCCTTTTTGAGCCTCTTTTGCCAATTGAGTTAGTCTATTTTTTAAGGTGTTATTTTCCTCAGTCAGGCTTTTGACTCTCATTTCGTAATTTTCTTGCATCGTTCTAAGTTCTCTTCCCAATTTTCCCTCCACTTCTCTTACCTGCTTCTTAAGGTCCTCTATGGCTTGTAACCACCTCCTATTTTCCTTTGGCACAGGAGTTCCTCCTGTTCCATGCTTTTCTCCTTTTTGTCCCCAAAATAGGAGTCTAATGTTGGAATCTTCTGTCTGCTTTGTTTTTGTCTGGTCATGTCACCCCTCAGTCACTTGACTCCTGGGCTTTTTGCCACATTAGGACTCTGCCACCAGACAGGGGAGTTTTCGTCCCAAACACTGGGCTTTTCTCAGCTGACAAAGGTATTAGATGGGTGCCTTCTCTGAGGCTTCCATGGGCTCTGGCAAGCTGGACACACACCCCAGGACCTCCACCCTAGACTGTAGTCCATATCCAAGCAGGTAAAAGCAAGAGCGATTACCCCTCAGACTGGTTGCTTGGTCCCCCTACACTCTGCAGTCCAGGAGCTAAAGCTGCCATGTGGCACTGGCTGGCTGTGCTGGCGTCTCACCCTGGGGGCAAAAGCCATGCACTCCTACTTCCTGGGTCCTAAAGTCCAGACTGCACTTACCTCTCACTTTGTCTTTCACATATATGTGTTATTCTGGAAATGGCCACAGCTGCTCCTGATCTGGTGTCCCTCTGGCCGGCTGCTGGTCAGGCCCGCTCTGGGGCTAAAACCTCTGCTCAGCTCCCAGAGCACTGTGCTGGCCGATTCCTGCCAGTCTGCTGGGCTGTCCTCCACGGGAAGTTAACTTCTCTGTGTCGTTTTGTGGGTTCTGCAGCTCTGAAGTTTGTTCAGAATCCCCTTTTTACATTGATTGGGGAAGGTGGAAGCCGGAGCTCGGAGGTCGTGCTTTAACTCTGCCATCTTGACTCCGCCCCCCTAGATATAAAATCTTAAACTTGGATTCATAAAATTAGCTATATAAAAGTACAAAAATGGAGACATTTTAGGTGATAGTCTTTGTTAAAATAACATAAATCTTCTTGGTTTACAAGATTAATGTAAGTCAACAGTATGATGTGGTAATAAAGAAGCTAATGTGATTTTAGGCAGTATTCATAGCAGAATAGTGTATAAAACAAGAACAATGATCATCTCACTGTGTTTATGGAAATTATCTATAAATATTGTAGCAAAAAGCTACTTTCATTGAGTAATATAGCTTGTTAAATAGACCAGGACTTATAAACTCTTACACATGCACACATACACACGTGTGTGTACGTATGTGTATCTTTGTGATTTTCAAGTCTTAATTTATAGCATCTTATTTATTTGATCAGGTGTAGTGCCAGGGCAATATTCACAGCACTGACAGTGACTATGAACATGTTGGCATAATTCTGAATTGCAAAATATAACAGACTCTCTATAGAAAAGACATAAGCAAAACATTTATCGAGACACCAGAAAGCCAAATCTCAACACCAGAAAACCGAATTCATCATAGCAACAAAGAAAATGTATACACAGTAACACTGCAGAGAGCAACACCATCCGAAAGCCTTCTCACAAACACAAGCCTAATTGTCTCCTTGCCTGTGTCCTCTGTCCTCCCTCTTTTCCAGCTGCCCTGACTCTCAGCTTCTTCTGGGCTCTGCTCCACCCTTCAGCAAACTCCTTTTTCCACAGACTTCATATGATTACATTCGGCCTATTAAGTTATGGTAGGGAAGATCTTCAAATTCTCTTAAGCCTATTAAGGGACAGGGAAGATCTTCAAATTACCATTACCATTATATCAGGGCAGCTAGGTAGCAGAATGGGTAGAGCACAGGGCTTGGAGCTAGGAAGACTCATCTTCCTGAATTCAGGACACTTAACTAGCTATGTGACCCTGGGCAAGTCACTTAACCCTCTGCCTCAGTTTCCTCATCTGTAAAATGAACTAGAAAAGCAATTGGCACACCTCTCCAGTATGTTTGCCAAGAAAACTGCAGAAGGCTTCACAAAGAGTAGGACATGACTGAGCAACAACATAGGCAAGGCTCTGTGGATGGTAGTATCCCCATTTGAGAGGTAAGGAAGCTGAGGCTCAAAAATGTTGAGTCATTTGACCTGTGGTTGGCCAACAAGCATATCTTATGCACCTATTACAAGTCCAGGGACTTTTAGGCACTGGGGATACAAAGACAACAACAAAGAAAAAGTTCTTGCTTTCAAGGTGCTTGTATTCTGGTCTTACAGCTAATAAATGCCAAAAGGAGACTTTAAACCCAGAATACTCTTGCATCCAATTCACCATTATTTCTACGATTATAATCATATTGATGGAAAAGGAATTCTGTTTTGAATACCTTTTTGGGTAAAGACCCTGTCATTGTGAGTAATTTGAAACAAACATCAATAAAGGTCCTGACTTTTGAGAGATATCCTGTCAAATGAGGAAAAATAAGAAAGTAAATTGTAGACGCACCTAATTAATAGAATTTTAACTGTGGAAAGTTATTTCAGAGATTATCTTGTCTAACTTCCATTAAACTACTTGTCTTACTAATCTGTTCTATAATTTTTCTAGAAATCAGTGTCAAGTTCACTGCTTTCTATTTTCTTCTATTCATAAATTACATATTTCTTTCAATTTGAACACTTATCTCTACCTTTCCAGTATGTCTCCTATTCTTAGTCTTGGCTGACAAGATGGTGGTACCATTTATGGAAATAATAAAGAAATCCAGAAAAGAAGCTGGTTTAGGAATATAAGAATAAATTCAATTGGGTCATACTGCCTGTGAAGTGATTAATAGAGACTTTCACATGGAAATATTTAGTGTTGTTGTCTAGTCATTTTTCAGTTGTGTCCTACTCTTTGTGACCCCTTTTGGGGTTTTCTTGATGAGTATACTGGAGTGGTTTGTTATTTCTTTCTGCAGCTCATTTTACAAAGGAGAAAACTGAGGCAAGGAGAGTTAAATGACTTGCCCAGGGTCACACAACTAGTCATGTCTGAGGCTAGATTTGAATTCAGGAATCAGAGTCTTCCTGACTCCAAGCATGGCTCTCTATCTACTGAGCTACTTTGCTTCCCAAAAGATAGTTGGAAATAAAATACTTGAATCTTTAGTGAGGCAGCTAAGTGGTGCTGGATAGAGCTCTGGACTTGGAGTCAAGAAGACCTAAGTTAAAATCTAGCCTCAGATACCGGCTAGCTGTGTAACCCTGGACAAGTCACTTAACTTCTTCCTTTCTCAGTTTCCTCATCTGTAAAATGATGATAATAATCACACTTACCTCCTAGGGTTATTGTAAAGCACTTTTAAAACCTGAAAGTGCTATATCAAAGCTAGCTGTTACTATAATGATAGATGAACGATCTGGAGTTGTTGCTTTTGGATATTGTCAGCATAAAAATAATCACTAAATCTGTTATAAAGGAATAAATTTTCTAAGAAACTATGTGGAGAGGAGTATAGAATTGAGTCTTGGTTAAGCCAAGAGGAACTAATAAAGAGATAAGAGGAAGTAGTAAAAAAATATAAGATAACTATGATACTGCTTTGTCCAAAGAAATAAGGGGACTTTAAAATGATGGAGAGTGGTTAAGTATTTCAGGGGCAGCATCAGAATAGTCCATAAAAATATATTAAAACTAAATGTTCAACATTATTTTATGGCACTGTACTTCAAAGGATTTAGCAAGTTGAGACTCAAAGATTCAGAAAGGACCTGATTTATTTCATTTTTTCTGATTATCTTTGGAAAAGCTAACTTTTATTTGGTAGACCATATATACTTTGGCTATTGATTGACTGACTGGTTTTTCCTCAAAGAACTCACTATTCCTGTTTAGAGGTGCTACTTAAATTACTTTCTTTTGGAGTTGGAATTCTCTTTTGTTTCCTTTTACAGCATTTTAAAAAAATTAAAATAAATTTATTAGCTTGTTTTGATAATTTTTTTAAGCAATTGGGGTTAAGTAATTTACTCAAGGTTACACAGTTGTTTTGATAATTTTATAGAACTTCTCTTCAAAAAATTATAAATACTTTGTCACAGAAAAAGGGTGGGAACTAGCAGTTTTGGTATTCAGAATGCCTTGAAATTTCAGGAAACTAATGAGTTTTTGCAATTTTTTTTTTGTAGGTAACATTTCACTTCTTGCGTTTCCAGTTTCTAACACCAAGTCAACAACAAAGATTTTACCAAAAACCTTAGGACCAATAAATGTGAATGTTGGACCCCAAATGGTAAGCAGATTATGGATTCTTAGAACTTAACATGATGCTTGATTAATTTTTTTTTAATTTTGTAAAAATTTGTAACTTTTATTTGTATGTGTGTAGGGAGATCCTTTTGTTCTGTTAGTAAAGTGTTGCTTTCAAGTAACTGAGGGGTTAAATCTTGAGGCTGGAAAGGCAGACTTTTTTCTTTCCACTCTGAGCTTAGATAATTTGCACAGCTCTGCCTCACTTAAGTCCAATTGAGGTGTAAGTCAAGACATCACTCACTTGTGATGTCATTGGTCTTCAAAAAATGAAGGGTAAACAACAGCAGGATGATAGTGAGGTCACAGTTGCTTATGAAGTACTTTTCTCCCTTTTCCTGTTGTTTGATTAAACTGGTGGGTTGCTGTAATAGCAAGCACCCTAGTATACTCATGATGGCCTACTAGCACAGGTTCTTTTGGTCTGCTTTACGAAGTAAAGATAGCTTTAAAGGAGTTAACAATCCTGCTTTAATTACAGAGAAAGAAGTGGGTTTAGAAAAAATGAGCAGAGAAATTAGCACAAAGATCAACAGACAGGACTCCAGCTGCCTGAATATAGCAATATTGCTCTATGCTTTACATACATCACTGGATTGAGGGAGCACAGACATCTAAGCAATTGGGGAGCTCTGAACATATGACTACTTAGAGTCTCAACCAGAAAATCAAAAGATCCTTCTCATGAGTGAACCCCCAAAGCAAAACACTAACCTCCAAGAATATATAACAAAGACTTGGCATCTGATTGTCTGAGTGCCTCGGAGCTTGAGAATCCTCATGCCCCAGCACTTAATTGGAAGCTCCCTATATCCCAGAGCCTGATTAGCTCTGAGCCAGGGCTCTCGTGCCTATTAATGACCAGGGAAAATCTTCAGATTCCCTTAACATTACAGTTGCATTCTGTTTTTTTCTTAGTGAACCTTTCTGATATCCATCAAAATAATATTTAATGCTACAAACTATATATAAAATTGAATCTATTGGACACAGCTAGAAAATGAGTCTATATTTGGTCTTACAACTTTCAAGAAGTTTTTGTATGAAAAGATATATATGAAGGAAATCAAATTAGGTAATTCATCTTGTAACAGTTTTTTAAAAAATTAATTGTAGAAAATATAAAAGTAAATGTGCTACTCCAAAGACATGCAGTAGCAAAGGTATCAGAACATAAAATATGGCACGTTCAGAGAATGCTAGTGATAGGGAGTGTATAGCCTTCATTCTTAGCTATTTTAAAAGATATTTAAAAATGTCTCCTATGACTTAGATCAGAAAAAAAATGTATTTAAACACTGCTTCTCCCTCCATCTCTGCTTCTCTAAGCCATATTACACACATTAAAAATTACCAGTGCCATAAGAGATAATTTAAAATATAATTTTTAGCTTATAGAATTTTGATAATGCCATATAGACTTCAAAAATTGTCTGGTCCAGTCCCCTTATTGTATAGATAAGGAACTGAGGTGTGGTTTGTAATGTAAAATTACTGTGATCTGTAGAAATTTATATTAATTTCTATGAATACTGGAAATCTTGACTTGTGCATGCCTCATGTCTATGTGTGTGTGCTCATATACATATGATCTCCCCTCTACAACCTACAAAGCTATGAGAGATCCCTTCCCACTATCATTGGGAACCTCCCCATCTCTTTTTGTTCTCTTGCAGACCCTGTTTCTGCAAGTGACCTTACTGCCCAGGATCCTCTTATTTACTACCTTTTCCTAGCGCTCTGCCTCTCACCTTGCTTTATAACCTGGCTGGGAATAGGATTTTCAGTAGCAACAAGGGTTGGGCATGAAAGATGAGGGAAGAAGGAAGTACAAAGAGAAAGAACCCCTTGGCCTCCTGCTGCTGTTCCGTTATTCTCCTCTGCTCATTTGTCAGCTTAGTTATTGCGCAGTTAAGGTTGGGGAATTTAAAGGGAAACTAGTACAAAATGAAAGGGGAAGGGATAATAAGCAGGAGAGGAGAGATGCAGGGCACAGAACACTAAAGGCTAACATGGAGGACAATGTGGTACTGGCATCTAGCATTCAAGCAACGAATGCAGTTTACTTTGAAACATTATTATGTGTAGATAAAAAATCAAATCAATTTAGTCTGACTTCAACTATTCTTGATGAAATTATGTTACATCCCTAGAATTACTGCTTTATTTCCAGGTATTCTTCAACCATCCTTTTAATTGTAAATTCAAAAATTTTGCAAGGAAATGACATCAAACTCACTGACCTGTTGTTTGGACTCTTGCTTTTGAAAATCAAGGTCATATTCCCTCCCCTTCTCCTCTGGAATGATCCACAGTCTGTGCCTCAGCAGTCATTTCTGACAGTCTTGATTACGCTTTTCTCATTATTTAATTTTAAGCCCAGTAGATGGATTTTGTTTCATATCTTCCCTGTGGATGTCATATCTATATGCCAGTTGTCCTTAAATGTTTTCTCCCTTTGTGGTGATCAAGGGACTTTATGAGATTGTGGGCACAGCACAGATGGAGTCTGGTCAGGAAGATGGAGCTCAACCCTGCCCCTAGCTCTGGATGACCCTGGGCAAATGATTCAAGTGCTTGGAGCCTCAGCCCTCTTCTATGTGAAATAGGGGTGTTAGCGTAGTACCTCTCTCACAGGATATGTAAAACATTGTAAATCTTGCAATTTTTTCATGTCATAAAGTTTGAGTGAAGATATCCTTTAAGTTAGAGAAGCCCTTGACTAAGTTTTTAGTCCTCATCCAGTAGTTTGGGAATTGGTGGTAGAGATCTCAATACCTGCTTGTTTTCCAAATAGGTTGCCATGTCCATAACTCATGTGATTGGCTGGAATTCCTGGGGTTGGGAAGGGATGGAGGGGATGGAGGGAGGATGGAACAAAGTGCAGCTGTCAGTGATGCACCTTCCTCTTCCCCCTCCTCCAACATGCACGTCTGACACTTTTCTGTTATTTCTACTCTCTTGTTCCTCTCTTCCACTCCTTTCCCTACACCCTAGTGATCACAAGTGTTCGTGAAAATTAGACATTATTACAGAAAAGAAGTTAGCATGGATGAAGGAAAAGGTAAATAGCAGTTTGATGGTAGCCCAAGTTGTATTAAAATTGGGACACTTGTCTGTACTCAACAAATTGTATAGTTGAGAGCCAGATCAAATTTTTCACATATTTTCAGCAGATCTTTTTTAGCTAAAATTCTACAGATCATCAACCTTGCTCAACTTAGTAAAATTTCTTTTAGAGCCCAGTTTAAGTGTATGGTTTTTAGCTTCAGAATAGTACATTTTAGCAAATTAGAATGTTAGAAAACTTTAGAATATCAAGAACTCAAGGAAGAAGCTAGTTGTATTTTCTTCTTCTTTTAAAGCAATTGGGGTTAAGTATGGAACCAATGTTATAAAGGATCTGAACTAAGTTATTAGCCTGTTTCCTGCAAGAGACCTAGGTGGTGTAGAGGAGTGTATGCCTCAAGGTGTTGGGGAAAATATATGCTAGTTATTGCTAGACTTTTAAAGTACACATTCCTTTGTGAAAGCCAGTTGATATTAAGTAGTTAAATGGCACCAGGACACTAGCCACTATCTCCTCAACCATGGAGGAGAACATAGCTACTCCTCAGAGTGTCCTAGCACACTGAGAGGGTGATTCAGCCAGCCTGGCTATGGGAGAGTGGGCAGAAGGTACCCACTATATGTGGGGGTTTGTTGAGGGTGGCCTCAGATGAAGCAGACAGCATGGTCTCTCACTGAGCATCCTGCATGCAAGAGTCAAAGGTTCCCCAAGAGTGAATGAAGCAAAACAGGATGGGGTTGATGCTGTCAGGCCTTTTTGAATGCTTCTGCACACACTCAGAAAGCCTCTCCTCACCATACTATTAGCCCGCCAGAATGAGTTACAGAATGTCTGTATGTGTTACAAAGTCTTTCCAAACCACTTTCCTCAATCAACACCATGCTTCTCCCAGAAGCAGACTCTCCTTGCTGTCTCATGTGAAGGGGTGCCATCCAAAATGCTCTGCACATGCACCAAACTCCCCATTACATCAGAATAATGTTTTTTAAATGCATAATACAAAATACATAAGATTGCAATGGAAACAAATTATATTGAAATACTGTTATCAAAATATTGAAAGAGAATAAGTTTACAGATTACAGGGTAGTAATCGCTGGTCTAGAAAAATTGCTACTGAAGGAACTATAGTTTTTGATTGCTGTTATTGGTCTGCTGTATCTGCTAGGTGGAGCAGTGGATAGAGCATTGGTCTGCCATCATTTCCCACCTTAGACACTTTATAGCCGTGTGATTTTTGAGGAAGTCATTTAACCAATGCCTGCCTCAGTTTCCTCAACTGTAAAATGGGGATAATAATAGCTCCTATCTCACAAGGCTGTTGTGAGGATCATATGAGATAATTTTTATAAAGTCCTTAGTATAATGTGTGGCACTTTGTAGGTACTTAATAAATGCTTGTTTTCTTCTTTCTTTCATCAAGATACATACATAGAAAGACATGTAGTTCATAAAACAGACTCAGCAAGGAAAATTAAGAGAGTCTGTAGCAAAATGTAGCAAAAATCTAGGCTAAAGACTCGCTTGCCTTAGGAGTCTGTTGTAGCTCCAAAATTAGTAACTCTTCCCTTCTTGAACCCTGCTCAGACTAACTACTTGTCTCCTTGATCTGGCTCTCCCTAGACCCTTTCTTTTCTAGACAACTTGACTTTTCCCCCATGTTGTTTAAGATATTTATGAAGGGCAATTTCCTTCCTCTCTCCTTTAACAAAGATCTCTAAAGTCTCTGATAAGTGGACAGAAGTGTTTTATAATGGGTTGTTAGGGAGTTCAACAGGTGATACTTATGAAAATCCAAAGTTTTTTTTTTTTAATAGCTATAGAAACTTACTTTAAGTTATCAACATCTGAGCCTGAGGGTCCTTGTTTTCAAGCTTCTACTTATTTCTCTTAGCCCTTTGTCAGAATAATGAACTTTAAAGTAACTAAACACCCTGTCTGTGTAATGTTGATGTAAGCATTGATGGAGCAACTGTAAAGGAAATGGAAAGACTACTAATAAAAGGCTTAGAATTTTGTATTTCCCATAGTACAGTGAAGTGCCTGTATAATGCTTAATGTTAGTTAAGTGTGCCTTTGCAGGTTGTTTTGCTACCCTATATTCTACCTAGACCTGAAACTTTGGGCATAGGAAGTAGGAAGGACCAGGAGGTACTATAAGCACTACCAGAATATTCATCTGTTTATTTAGTCTTTATCTCCTGGAGATCCAATCATGAAAAAGAAAGACTGTGAGGGACTATCCAGTAACTGGTTGAATTCCCTCTCTATCCTTTAACAGTTTCTTGTTTTGTACATGGTAAGAAAACCTGGATGTCGGAAACATTAGAGTAAAGTAGCAGAAACTAAGCATCAAAGAACAGGCTTTGTTTATTATCTCAGTTCAGAAGATCTGAAGTCCACTTGTTCCTCTGTACCTTTCCTATATGCCATTTTGTGGCATAGGTAGAAATTTATAAGCTCATTGGTTACTCAGATGAGCTGTGCTTCCAGTTGTTATGATGACAATATAAATTTTGCTTAAGATAAAATCCTAGATGATGGATGAGTGAATGAAAAAGAATTTATTAATTGCTTGCTATGTGCAAAGCAATGTGCTTAAGTGCCAGGGATGTGAAATTTAAAAACAAGATAGCCCCTACTCTCAGCATCTCATGTATTCCCCATTCTCTCCTTTGACCTCACACTTGGACTGTTGCCATGGCCTTCTGGTTGGTCTCCCAGACTTACATCTCCCCCCACTCCAGTCCATCAGTCACTACGCTATCAAAATGGTCTTCCTAAAGTACAGGGATAACCGTATCAACTTCTTGTTTGGTACATTTCCTAGTACCTCTACGGTCATACAGAAAATCCTTTTTGGCTTTTAAAACCCTTCATAGCCTTTCTATCTTTACAGAACTTTTATGTCTTGCTCCCTTCCAAGTGCTCTCTGATCCAGTGACACTACCTTCCTTGCTGTTGCTTACATACAAAAAATGCCACCATCTGAAACATTTACACTGACTGGTTTTCCCCCATTTATGGAATTCTTTCTATTCTTGTCTCTTCCTCCTGCCTTCCCTGGTTTCCTTCATGTCTCAGCTAAAATCCCATCCACCTTTAATGTTGGTGCCTTCCCTTGGTGATTACCTCCAGCTTAGCCTTTATATTTCTTGTTTTTACATAGTTGTTTGCATATTGTTTCCCTCATTAGAGTATGAGCTTCTTGAGAGTAGGAGCTATTTCTTCCTTTCTTTGTGTCCCTACCACTTAGCGCCATGGCTGCTATATAATAGGTGTTTAATAAATACTTGATGACTTGAGTTCACTTTCTGATTGGTGGAGATAATAGTAGAAGAGGTTTCAGGTATAAATCAAATAGAAACACACCTGCAATCCTTACGTAATTGGAGTTTTTCTTCCAGAAAGTGAAATTCTTCCTTTCTTACTGTAGATGGCAGTAGTACCTAAGAGTCAGGGAGCTGAAACTCCCAGCCCAGCACTTAGCACAAATGCTTGGCACATAGAGTAAATAGTTATTAAATACTTTTTCATCCAATCAGTCTTTTATCACAATACTAAAATGATTATATTTTGGTTAAGTGTATCTTTTATGTCACATATACTCATAGATTTGAGGTAAAGTCTGCTCATTTTGCTTGACCTGGCCAGCTGTCACCTACTTTGAAAAGTAGAGATGTATCCATGCAAATTAACTATGAAGTGAATGTCAAACTTGCTTGGAATGGGTTTTCCTATGTGTTTTTTTCTTTTATAATTAACATCTTCCTGGTAGAGTTCATTATGCTGAAATTTGGACTTACAGTAGTGTGATAGAATCTAATCTGAAGGAAAAAAAGAAAATTTCATAGATTGGTAGATTCCTGGTGTTAATATTTTTGCATTTAAATGAATGACAAAGTGAGGTCATAAGTGTGTTTGTATGAAGAGGAAATTATTTTAACTGCAGTTGATCAATAATGGGTAAAACCTGATCTAATTGTGAACTTACTACTGCCACCCCACCTTTTTTGTGGCTCATTAGTACTTTAGTAATTCCTCTTGGTCAGAGAAAGAAAATACCACTCTTAATGCAGGCCCTCATCATCTCACTTCTGGTCTCCTAATTGTTTGCCTTGCCTCAAGTCTCTCCCCCATGCTAATCCATCCTCCTCCTCAATGCCAAAGTGATTTTCCTAATGCACAGGTCTAATCTTAGGCCTCCCCTATGTGACATTTCAAGCCATTCACAAACTGGCCCTAACATACTTCTCAGCATTATTTTGCATACTTCCTTTCACAGACACTATAGTTCAACCAAATGACCTTCTTACTTGTCCTCATCTCATATAGGAAACTCCATCTCTTAACCTCATGATACTTAGCACTGTCTGCCCTCGGTACCTACAATGTTCTCCCTTCTCAACCTACCTCTTAGAATC
Organism: Petaurus breviceps papuanus; assembly: GCF_028583685.1. Taxonomy (NCBI): domain Eukaryota; kingdom Metazoa; phylum Chordata; class Mammalia; order Diprotodontia; family Petauridae; genus Petaurus; species Petaurus breviceps. Next base: position 13,035,310 of record NW_027186457.1, on the reverse strand, counting down.
CTGAGTTTACTTCGAGATTCAACTGAAGCCCTACCTTCTGTGAAGCCTTTCTGACCCATCCTTTTCCTTTGCCCCCATCCCCATAGCTGCTAGTTAGTACCTCCCCCCCTCCAAAAAAACTACCTAGTATTTTTGTATATATTTTAACATAGTTGTGTATGTACGTGTTGTCTCCCATAATAAGCTTTTTGAGGGGAGGGACTTTGGTCTTTGTCACTTTTGTCCCCAGTGCCTAGCATAGTACCTGTCATGTAATTCTGCTTAATAAATGCTTGTTTGGTTACTGCTTTAAAATTTTGTATCTATTTTAGTGATTTAAATAAAATTTATTGACCCCAACACACATATTTTACCATTTTCTCACTGACAGCACCAAGGTTTCAAGTGAGGAATACAGTAGTTGCTTATAACAAAAAACTTGAGACCTGCCTTAAGAAGTTCTCAGACTTTAGGGGCTGTTCATTGACTCTTTCTTTATATACTGATTAATGTTCCAGCCCCTGGAAGTTTAAAAGCTTCTTGGAAAAGGTAGACACATAGAAGTAGGCACAGTGGTGCCTGGGGAATTGCTGGGTTGCACAGTGGGTAGAGCATTGAGCCTGGAGTCAGGAACATGACCTCAGATTTTTAATAGCTGTGTGACTCTGAACAAATCATGTTTTAAAAAGAAATGCTGTTTGCCTCAGTTTCCCCATCTGTAAAATAGAGATAGTAATGGCAGCTACTTTAAAGGGTTGTGTGGAGTAAATGAGGCATTAAATGTAAATCACTTAACAGTGCCTGAAACACAGCACTATTGTATTATTTATTATTGTTATCGATGAGAAACTATTGCTGACAACTTGACATTTGTGGGGGAAAGGGCAGAAGAAAATGGAGGAAAAAACCCAACAACCCAGATAGCAGGACTACTAACAGGTACCGTGTTTCCCCGATAATAAGACCTATCCCGAAAATAAGCCCTCCCCCCGAAAATAAGCCCTATTGAGATTGCTACTGTAGTGAGCCCGGTGAAACACACGCCGCGCTCCGAGTTGCATCCAATCAGAGCTGTAGCAGTGAGCACGTCATCCTGTTCTTCCCCAGTGATTTGCTTATTGAATAAAGGTACATTTTTTTGTTCACATTTACCTGTTTATTAAAATTGCTGTCAATGTTCATTAAAATAAGCCCTCCCCTTAAAATAAGCCCTCTGGTGTTTTTCTGTCCAAAAAATTAATAAGACAGTGTCTTATTATCGGGGAAACACGGTAGTATTCCATACTGCAGGAGATGTGCAGTGGTTAGTAGGTCATAATCTCTTTCCCCTTTTATTTTTGTGTATGTGGCCAGAGGTCTGTTTAACCAAGATCTAGACTACTTTGTAATCAGAAAGTTCTCTGAAGGTATTTTTTATCTGAAATGATAAAACCATGGAAACCCCTAACAAGTGTTCCAGCTGGTAAATTTTCCTTCTTTGGACAAAAACTGTCATATTTAAGTACGTTGCATATTCTTTCTTTTTGGAGGGCAGTTGGGGTTAAGTGACTTGCCCAAAGTCACACAGCTAGTAAGTGTGTCAGGGTCTGAGGCCGGATTTGAACTCAGGTCCTCCTGACTCCAGGGCTGTTGCTTTATTCACTGTGCTACCTAGCCGCCCCAACGTTGCATATTCTAATAGGGTATTGTGATTTGGTGATAGTTCTCTGCAAAATGGGTAAGATTAAAGGGATGACTATATCAGGGCATTTTACTCAGTGAAAAGGCTAGTTTCAACACACTCTTCCCATACTTTTTCTGTATTTAAAAACAAAAGACAAATCCTTTTAAATGAAGCAGATTAGTTTGCTTGCCTGCTGATACCACTCTTTTATAGGATATTGGCACACAGACATGAACTCCTTAGTAATGCTACACAAGATAGACGTTAAGCTTTAAAGAGAGAGAAGAGGAATATTTAGGATTATCAGTGATTGGAGGTTCCTTGTGGTCTGTGAATTAAATAGACTCAGTAGACCTCAAGCCTAGCTCCATAGAAACCACTTGTATGGCAGAACTTTTCTGTGTGAGAAGTAGGAATTATTCATTAAAATACTTTAACTGTTTTCTTAATTTTTGTGTGTGTGCAGTAATTCCTAACAAGGCAGTGATGAATTAAACCTTTAAAAAAATTCATAAAGTCATGTCTTCTCTTTAAAAAGTTTTTATTTCTTTCTAAAAGATACCTTTAAGATGTAATATATGGCAGTTGCTGTGTTGCCTATCCCCAGCCCAGTATGGTACCATTCCTGCCCAGGGATATGCTCTCCAGACTGGTCATTTTCACTGGCTGTGCTTCCTGCCTGGAATGTTCTCCTGCTTCACATCCCAGCCTGAATCTCAGCTTCTAACAAGAAGCCTTCCCTGTTGCACCTTAATGCTAATGCCTGCTCTTTATTAGCTTGTATAATTATATAACTTAATATAATTATATGTTATAATTATCTTGTATATAGCTTGTTGGCACATAACTTGTTTTCATATTTTCTTTCTTTGTTAGATTGTTAGCTCCTTGAGGGCAGGGACTGTGCTTTCCCTTACTCTGTGTTCCTAGCACTTAGCACAGTTAAGCAGGTGTGTAATAAATGTTTATTGACTGTTGTTCGTCCTTTGTTTTCAGTGAGGACCAATGACATCATGATGTTGGGGGCAGGTTACAGTATGTTCCGCTGTGACTGATGAGTCCAATAAGAGTTCAGGAGGCTCTACCACAGATCAGGCACAAGTAGTCCCTTAGAACATTTTTGGGGTAGAGATGTTGCTGAATTTACACAGCTCAGTTTCCTATGCGCTACTGCTCTTCTGCTTTGCTTGTGGAGTACAGCATCTTCTTTGATGTGGGCATGTGATGCTGGGCTGTCCAATGCCAGTGTCTCCCACGAGAGACCTTGAAAGCCTCCTTTTACCATTTCTTCTGACCACTGTATGAGCACTTGCCGTACATATCCAGTTTCTCAGGAATACAAGAGTGAAGTCAGCACAACAGCTCTGTAGACCTTCAGTTTGGTAAGCAGCCTAATACATCTTCTTTTCCACACTTTCTTTCGGAGCCTCCCAAATGCTGAACTAGCTCTGGCAATGTGTGCATCAATCTCATCATCTATGTGGCCATCCCTGGAAAGTATACTATCAAGGTAAATGAATTTATCCATAGCATTCAAAATTGCTCTGTTTACTGTGACTTATGACTTCACGTATGGAAGGTACAGTGCCCGCTGATGGAGGACTTCTGTCTTCTTGGTGTTGAAGCTGAATGTCCAACTGAAGAAGAAGAGGTTTTGAATGGCATTGGGCTCCTCTCATGTAGCATAGCACCTGGTGCTGATTCTATTCCAACTGAAATTTACAAGGCAGGGGGTCCACTGCTCATACAAAAGCTGACTGAAATATTCTGGGTTATATTGCAAGAGATTATCCCTTAACTGGGGTGAGGATACTGTGGTCTCAAGGCCACATGTAGCCTTTGAGGTCCTTGGGTGGAGCCTTTTGACTGAGTTCAAGTTTTACAGAACAGATTCTTTTATTAAGGGGATTTATTCTGTGAAATTTATATTCAGTCAAAGGGCTGTACTTGGGGACCTAGAAGGCTGCATGTGGCATCAAGGGTGCAGGTTCTCTACCTCTGCTGGAGTTTAAAGATGCCTCAATCTCCATAAAGAAAAAGGAAATAGATCTTCTTGTAACAGTCCATGGGGTGGGGGTTTCTGTCTCCTAGTCATTGCTGGCAAGATTCTTGCCAGTCCTCCTTAATAGTCTAATCCTTCACCTGGAAGACATCATCTATCCAAGAGCCAGTGTAGCTTCTGAAAGAGCTAAGGAACAGTCAATATGGTGTTTGCAACTCCAGGAGAAATGCCACAAGCAAAACAGAGGTCTGTACAGAACATTCATCAACCTGACCAAGGCATTTAATACTGTCAGTCATGAGGGCTTGTGGAAGATCATGATGAAATTTGGTTGCCTGGAAAAGTTCATCAATCTTGCATGTCCTTTTCATGATGGCATGCTTGCCCAGGTTCTGGATAATAGCCAATGCTGTCATGCTTTCCCAGTTACCATTGGAGTGAAGCAGGGCTGTATGCTTGCTCCCATATGTTTTAGCATGATGTTTTCAATGATGTTATAGGCCACCTTCACTGAGGAGGAAAATGTCATCAAAGTCAGCTACACATCTCCGGTAAATTATTTAACTTGAAAAGGCTACAAGCCAAGAGTAAAGTGGAGGGAGAATTGGTGCTCAGCTTTTTGTTTGCACGTGATTGTGAACTCCATGCAGCCTCTGAGGCTGAGGTGCATGAGATTATGCATTGATTCTCTGCTAACATGTTTATTGACTAATTGACTGTTGGAAGGTGACTAACACTTTTAAATGTTCATTAAATGAATAAAAGTTTATTTAATTCTCTTGCCTGCTATTGTGGAATAGAATAATATCCTTAGTTATTATTGGCTAAACAAATCCAAAATGCTTATACATGTAGCCATTCATGATTCTGTTAAAGGAACTTTCAGAGCTTCTAAAGTTACAGGATGTAGTTGCAAAACAGGCAAAGATCACTTAGAGATAAATCATTGATCATCATTTTTCACTGTATGAGATATTATGGCAAGTGTCTGTCTCAGCTAGCTGACACAGTGGGTAGAGTGCTGGACCTGAAGTCAGGAAGACCCAGTTCAAATGTGGCCTCAGATACTTCCTGGCCATGTTACCCTGGGCAAGTCACTTAACCTCTGTCTTCCTCAGTTGCCTCAACTGTAAAATAGGGAACATGTTTGTTGTAAGAATCAAATGAGATATAATTTGCAAGATGTTTAACATAGTGCTTGACTCCTTCCCTCCTTCCTTCTTATTTCCCTTCCCTTCTTCCCTTCTCCTTCCTCTCCCTCCCTCTTTTGCTCTCTCCTCTTCTTTCCTTTCCTTCTCTTTTGTAAGAGCTGTCATAAATAACTTCTCTGACAGACTCCTGTATTCCATATGAGTTTTTCTTAAATACATATCTTGTTTCGTTACATATTTTTGTTAAAGCTGTGTGTGCACATGTGATGCTTGTTTCAGGTTTTGGCAATCCCTGTTTACATGCATAGCGACTTTCATTTGTAGTGAATGAAACAGTTGTCACTCTGATGGGTTCTAGGGACACAAAAGCAAAAATGAAAATAGTTGTTCTTCAGGAAGTTCACATTTTACCAGGAGACAGACAAGTAAACAAACAGAAGATGGTTTGAGAAGGAAGAGGTTAGTAGCAGTTAGAAGAGCCAAGAAGAGCCTCCAGGTGGAGTCAAGCCTTGAAAGAGGATTTGGTGTCTAAGAGGCACAAATGAAGAGTGAACACAATGCAAGTAGGAAGAACACTCTGGCTTTAAGGAACAACAAGCACTCCCCTTTGTCTTGAAAGTGATATGGTGGAAAGGGAGTTATATGGAATACCTCTGGAAAGCTACCGACTGGAGCTAGATGAGGAAGAGCTTCCAGAGTCAGGACGAGGCACTGGTATTTGTTGCAAAGGTTCTCTCTACTATTTTAGGTAAATGGTGTCTGTATAAACTCAGTTGCTAAGAGATTGTCCCAAAGAGAGAGAGAGAGACAGAGAGACAGACAGGAGGCCTTTTTTCCACATTAGTACTTCTCTTATTGGAAGAGTCTGAGTTTGGGATCCTCCAGAGTCCCCTGGAAGGAGGAGCACTATAGGACTGAATCAATGACTTACCCCTTCAGTATCTGCATGATGTCCCATGCCTGAGAGGCCGCTGCTTATCTACTACCTGCTGTTTTAAGTGAAAGAGGATGCCAGTGCAGGAAGCCACTTGAGCTTACAGCAGAGAAAAGACTTATGAAAGATAATGAAATGTCCATGCAGTTCTTCTGGCCTATCCCATCTGCACTGCCTTTCCTGCTCTTGGACAGTTATTGTGGGCATCAGTGCAGACAAGTCTGGCCCATGGCAGGGGCACAGGCTCTTTGTCTTAAGCCCTCTTCTGTTAACTCTTTGAATAGCTCCGCTGTTCTCCTGGGCTGCTGATAGTTCTGTTGGTGGGGAAGGACCAAGGTCAGTGATTAGGAAGGCTAAATGATTGTTAAATTAAACAACACTTGTAATAATTAGACTTTATATTTCTATAATAATAAAGGCTGCGTCTCCATAATGACTTAAGATTGGCAAGCTCTTGATGTGTTCTAGCCGTTCTGTGAGGTAGGTGCTGTTGTTACACTGATTTTACGGGTGAGGAGCCTGAGGCAGATAAGTGATGAGCCTAGAGTACAGGAATCTGAGGTAGGATTTGAACAGGGTTTTCCTGACCTGCAAGTCCACCCTCCCGTATCCACTGTATTATCCATGTAGCTGCCATGGCATAGTGGATACAACGGTGGATTTGGAGTCTGGAAGATCTAAGTTTGAATTCTGCCTCAAACATTAACTAGTTTTATGACCTGGGAAAGTCACCCTCAGTTTCTTTGTCTGTCAAATGAGGACAAGACTAGCACTTTTGTTGTTGTTGTCCAGTAGTGTTTGATTCTTTATGACCTCGTTTGGGGTTTTCTTGCCAGACGTATTGGAATGGTTTGCCATTTCCCTCTCTAGCTCATTTTACAGATGAGGCAAACAGGGTTAAGTGACTTGCCCAGGGTCAAACACAGCTTATGTCTGAGGCTGCATTTGAACTTGGGTCTTCCTGTCTCTAGGTCTGTCACTCTGTCCTCTGAACCACCTAGAGGCACCAAGATTAACTCTTATCTCACAGGATTGTTGTGAAGATCCTATCAAAAGAATATTTCTCTTAAGACACTTAAAATATACCTTATAAATGTTAGCTATCATAATTATTTTTGCTGGGGGCAGCCAGGTAGCACAGCGAGTAAGAGCACCGGCCCCAGAGTCGGGATAGCCTGGGATCAAAACCGGGCTCAGACACTCAGCACCACACCCAGAAATAACTGGCTGTGTAACCTTGAGCAAGTCACTTAACCCCAATTGCTTAAAAAATAAGTAAATAAATAATAATAATTAATTAATTATTTTTGCTTTGAAGATTCTACTTTAATTTTGTATATTGAAGTGGCCAGTGAGTAAGCACAGTAGTTCTAGAAGTTATATAGCAACAGTCTTCATGAGTAAATCATGAATTTGTCATTGAATGTAGTTAATACCACAACATTGTCTCCTGTAATTGATGAATCTCTTGACTTCTTTCCTTCCTCTAATTTCAAGTGTTCTAGATTAAAAAAAAAAAAAACCTTACCAAGTTTACTTTTCCTTTTGAAATTCAATATAACTGCAATTTCTCCCAGCTTGTGGTGCCAAGAATTCTTTTTTTTTTTTACATGTGAGCAAATGTTGATGAATCCAGTTCTAGCTTTGCCACATGGCAGCTCTGTATCACTTTACTTCATGTCTCTGGCAGTCAGCTCTTATCATCTGTAAAATGGGAACAATAACACTTGTATCACACCTGTTAGAAAAGTACTGTATCCATGAGATAGTATCCTTATCGTATTTGGTCCTCACAATAGCTCCATGAGATAGTTGGAGACAAGTGCTGTTAACCTCACTTTGCAGAGGGGGAGAAGGAAGCACAAAGAGATTCTGACTTGCTCTAAATTCACAGGGCTCAAAATTGGAAGAGTTGACTTTGCTCAGCCCCATGTTCTCTGATCCCAATGCAGTGTTCTTTCTATTGTACCACAATAATGCCTCTCTAACAAATATCCCTTCATCCATTTTTTTTATCCATTTCTTACCCCCACAGCTTGAGAAATCCAGTTACTTAACTTGCATCCCTGAGCCACTCAAACATTGAATGTTTTAAGAAGTGTTTAAATGGTTAAAGGAAGCAAGGTAGCTCATGTTAAGTTAACAGCTGAAATTTCTGTGCTGCTTTATGATTTACAGAGTGCTTGCATAGACCACTGATGAGAGGTATCATCATTATCCTTATTTTAAAATCAGAAAACAGCCTAGAAAGATTAAGTGACCCATTCAAAGTCCCCCTGCTAGTAGAATCAAAGTTAAGAGTAAGAGCTTAAAACCAGGGTTCCTAATTCTCATAAGTTTTCTTACAATATAACATGCTGCCTCTATGTTTAGATTATTTGCACAAGGAAATTAGTATTGTAGAAAATCTTGATGAAAAGATTGATTGTAAACCAAAATTTGGATGAAGAATTAGATTTGTGAAAAATGAGATGAAAAGAACTGAGAAATTACACCCTTTGTAGAAAATGGAAAACTATAAGGGATGATAAAACAGATTTGATTTGCTAAAGCAGACAGAATAAAAGTGATGAGAATTTTAAAAACTAGGAGAGAAATACTGATTGGTGAGAGAAAGCTGACAGAAGGAAATTCAGACTATTGTATAAAATAAAATAGCCAAATAGGAAAGATTTGTCGCTTGACAACTGAGGAGTAGGGTTCACATAGAACTCCAGGTACCTGGACATCTGCTACTATTTCCTCATCATTAAGAATTAATTTGAAATTCCTGAATTTCTTTCTCATTATTTCAATTTTATTAGTTTTATACTGTGTTTTAAACTTTATTTTTATGTTGATTTTCCTCATCTCTTGTTACTTGGATCTGGGTAGTTTTTACAAAACTTCTCTAACTTTCATGTTGAAAAGTTTTTTTAAAGCACCAAACATTGTATATATGAAGCTCCAATATTATATAAACTAGCTTCGGTAAATCACCTTGTGCAGCAGTCATATTGTACAATTACCACATGAAAGGTTTTCATATTTCTGATTTTTATAACATGTTTAATCTTCCAAAATTGTAGCTAAGTTGTTTAAACTGGAATTTTAACCCAGTTTATATGAATGTGATTCAGGGTCTGTGTTGCCTTTATCATGTGTTTTAATATTCATGCACCTTAGTGACATGGTTTTATTTAGACTCTTTTCTGTATTTAAGAATTTTTCCTGTTTTTGTTCTTTAACATTTATAGATTATAAGCACACCACAAAGACTAGCCAGTTCTGGGAGTGTTCTGATCGGGAATCCTTATAGCCCTGCACCAGCAATGGTCACTCAGACACATGTGACAGAAGCCACTGGCTGGGTTCCAGGGTAAGACCTTCCTTTTGTTTGTTTTGATTTGTGGGGAGGGGGAAGGGTCACTTATCAATTTAATTTTTTAGCTTTTTGTTGAAATTACAGGTCTGACTTTTCTTTGTGCATTCTTATCTTCTTGTATTGCCTTATGTCTCTTTAGTGGCTACAAATCCAAGAATCATGTTCCATTGGAATCATTACTCCTTTAAAACCTTTTAAGCAAAATGTGCCACAACATACCTAGGTGATTTTGCTCAGAATTTCCTTTATATGTAGGCTTCTGAGACTCTCTCCCTTCCACTTCTTTACAGCGAAAGACAAAAGGGTGTGAGTGTGTTTATGTTAATACAAGAGCCTGTCATACTTCATCCTAATATTTCCTGATTAGTAAATAGGGAATCACCCAGAGTGTTATACTGAAATAATTTTTCTGTCTCTGAAAGTGAACAGTTACCAAGAAGAGGAGAGTAATCTTTGTTCCAGAGCTGGGGTTTGGACTCTGGACTCCAGTCTGGTGCTCTGAACACTGCTTTGTGCAAGTCAGAGCAACTGAAAAAGGAATTAGAAAGACAGGTTGATTGAAGTAAACTTCTCAAGAAGGCTACCCTGGTTATTGGTGGGAGTTTTTTAAGACCTTGGCATCTGTCAGTATTTATCATATCATAAATTCAGAAATGAAACAAAAACTACAATATTTTCTCATGTGTAAAAAGGCAAAATCTTTCGTATCACTGCCCATACTCATTCTCCCTTCTTCAGAATTCAAAAGGATAAAGAAATGGAACAGAATTCAGTTCTTGTCGATTCCTAATGGATAATTCCACTTCTAGCCCTGTCATCCATTTACCTTGGATGGCTCTAGTACGGCTTATTACATAATAAGAACTTGATAAACATTATTTGAATAAAGTATTTGCTTCAGACATTTATTTGTATTAATGAAATAATACTAATAATGCTGTAGACCTCTTATAAATGTGAGGTTTCTGTTATTTTTTTATCTTATACTGAAGTTTTTTTTTTTTTAATACAGCTTTTGGTGGAGTGGGGGGGGGGGGGGGCAGTGAGGGTTAAGTAGCTTGCCCAGGCTAGTAAATGTAGAGTGTCTGAGGTCATACTTGAACCCAGGTACTCCTGACTCCAGGGCCAATGCTCTTTTCACTGTGCTACCTAACTGCCCCTAAGCTTACTTTTTAAAGTTCCCTTTAACAGACAAATTCATAGTTGGTTAAACTAGTGCTGGTTTCATAGGACAGATGATGGGGAGGAGGGGGGCTTGCAAGTACAGATATTCACAACTTAATGCTTGGTGGCTTGATTTTTATGAACTCTTTTTTTCTTGTGAGAAGGGTGGATGAGAGTGGGCATGCTGTGAGGGAAGCATGTTTGTGTTTAAGGCATCAATATATGTTTTTTTTAAATAGCAAAAAAGTTTCCTTTATGATGAATTTTTAGATATATGGTCAGTACGTTAGACAGTTGAAACCATTCCTCTTACATTAGGGGAAACATTTGATAGTTTAGATTTGGAGCTTAAAGTTTTTATTATTTAAAATGGCCAAATGCTTATTTTCATGTCCCCTGAAAACTAGAAAAAGTTTTGTTTTCCAATTCCCTGATTAAATACTCACTAGGTGGTTTTTATTTTGTACTAGAGTGTAAGTGTCAGACTTGGGAGAAGAGTAGACACATCATTCATGTCTGACAGGCCTAGACAGGGGCTCTCCATCATCTGCCACATAGGAGTGATTCCCTGAGGTTCACTCAGTACTGTTGTGTGAGGAGCTGATCAGGAGTGGGGAGCCTGCGGCCTCAAAGCCACATGTGGCATTCCAGGTGCTTGGGTGTTCAGCCTTTTGATTGGGTCCAAGTTTTACAGAACAAATCCTTTTATTGAGGATTGTTTGTGAAGTTTGGATTCAAAGGGCTGCCCTTGAGGACCTAGAGGGCCACATGTAGCCTCCAGGCCACAGGTTTCCCACCCCCTGGCTGAGTCAAAAGATTATGACTTCCCAAAGATTTACCAAGCCTGTTTCAACCTGTGAGCTCATTAATTAGAAATTTCTTGACTCATATAGCGTAGTATTCCCATAACAGTTAAATTTTTTTCTTTTATAGTACTCTTACATACTAAATTTTGAAGAAAGGTAGTCATTCAGATACTTCCCTTTCAGTTCTTCTTTGGTTTATGTATTTCGTTTGTCTTAGTGTTTATTTACCTTATCCGTTTAAATGAAATCTGGAGTGATACAAGGACAAAATAAATCCTCTATCAAACTTAGGTCATTTATAGCTATACATGTTACATTTACTTTGGTTCAAAAGAATCAGGTGATTTTTTTTATTCTTTTAAAATATTATCTCTTTTTTCCCTTAGGGATCGAAAACGTGCTAGAGAGTTTATAGACACTGGTTTTTCAGAAAGGTGAGTAAAAGTGTAGTGGAATACTTAGTGTAGAGAGTTGGGAGCCCAGGATGTACCCCAGTCTAGACTCCAGAAGCTAAAACTAAGGGTAGAGCTGAGCTCCACCTCCTTAGCCTATCTTGTTTCCACTGTTGCTGCTTTCTATACTGAGTGGCCTGCTTTCCTCTCTGAATACATTCATTCCACCAGGCAGCAGAATTGTCATTCAACTCAGAGCTCAGCCACATCTTGGCTCAGACCCTGGTCCTGTCCGGGGCTGGCTGTGCCGTCTTGGGGGAGCCATTGAATTATCTTCCTCACCTCTAAAATGAGGTTAAGAACACTTCTTCTGCCTGCCTCACAGCTGTGAAGAAAGCACGTCCTAGGCCACACATTGCCATGTAGGTGTGAGCTAGTATTGTTTCTTTTACAGAGAACCATTAACAGTAGGTATGTTCTTCTAGATTTGAGAAAATTGACTATTAAATATACAAAATAGGTATAATATATTCCTCTTTTGGTATTCTGCATGTACATTTTTTAGATATTTGAAACGGCAAGGCAGTAAATCTTTTTGGTAGAAATTTTTCCCAAATTCTATTTTGCTTCTTGTTGTTCCGTCATTCAGTTGTGTCCAACTCTTCGTGACCCCATGAACCATACTGTCCATGGGGTTTTCTTGGCAAAGATACTGGAGTGGTTTGCCATTTCCTTCCACAGTGGATTAAAGCAAACAGAGGTTCAGTGATTTGCCCAGGGTCACATAGATAGTAGGTGTCTGAGGTGAACTCAGATCTTCCTAACTCCAGGGCTAGTGCTTTGTATACTGAGCCCCTTAGCCTACCTCCATTATACTTCTTTTTAAAGAATTATGAAATATAATTTGATCTTTTCTTGATTTCTCAGGATTATCATTATACACTTGGATTCCATGAATATTTATGGTATCTACTATATCTAAGGCATGGTGTGGTGCTGGACATTTCATCTTTATGGTATTGTTCTGTAATAGTATATATTCTGTGGGGGCGGCTAGGTGGCACAGTGAATAGAGCACTGGCCCTGCAGTCAGGAGGACCTGAGTTCAAATCTGGCCTCAGACACTTAACACAAAAACTAGCCCTGTGACTTTGGTCAAGTGACTTAACCCCAATTGCCCTCCAAAAAAGCAAGGGAAAAAAAAGTATATATTCTGTGAGGCGATTGGGATGCCTAGGGTGGTTGGTTCATACTCTAAATCATATCTGATGATATGCTTTTTGAGTTTTTATAGCTACTTTCTTTAGGGTTTTTGTTTTTGCTGGGATTTTTTTGGAGGGGGGTTTTTCCTTGCTGTCAGCTATGACTTCTTCCTGCTGTCAGTGTAGGAAGTCCTTGCCACATTTCTCATCGTGGCACTTAATGTTGTCTGAGATATTAGAAAAATGTCCTTATTATACATTTATTTCTAAAGTAAATAGTAAATTGTTGACGAATGAAAACCTAAAGGACTTCCTATTGAGTAAATGATAAAGATCTTTCATGCAGAGGCTTTGACTTCTATTTTGGTGTTTAGTGGCATTTTAAATTTTTTTTTATTCTTTACTGTTCCTTAGTCATGTTTTGGAAGTTGGATAAGAAAGAAGCTAATGTAGTTGGTTAAATGATGTTTGCTTCTAACATGGATGCCCTTGTTCAATTCAGGCTGTACTTTCTAACACTATAGTCTTATAAAAAGAGGAAGGAGAGTTCCTCTAAACATAAGTCAAGTCAACAATCATTTACTGGGCATCTCCCATGTGCCAGACACTTTGCTAAACACTGGGAATATGAAGGCAGTAAGCTTTTGGTGCTCTCTAGGAGCTCCCAGCCCACCCACCAGAAACAGACAGCCTAAGCTAAAGGAAGGAGCACTGGGTGGGGTTTCTTACAGAAGGCGGGTCTTAGCTGAGACTTGAGGGAATCCAGGAAAGCCAGAGGGTGCAGATGAAGAAGACGAGATGTTCCCCCCAGCCTTGGGGAAGAGCCAGGGAAAATATGCCAAGCAGGGAGATCAGAATCGATCACGAACGGGGGGAAAGGTATAAGAAAACTATGAATAGCCAATGGCTAACATTTATATAGTGCTTTAAGGCTTTGAAAGAGCTTTACAGATAGCTCATTTGGTCCTCACAACAACCCAGGGAGATGGGTGCTGTTATTATCTCCAGTTTACAAATGAGAAAACTGAATCAAGCAGAGGTTAAGTTACTTGCCCAGCATCACAGTTTCTGGGGCTAGATTTGAGCTCAGGTCTTTTTCTTGGTTTTAGGACCAGTATTCTGTCCACTAAGCTACCCTGCTTTTCTAGTCATTGCCCATTTTACTACTGTAAATGAGGTTATTGAATCGAAGGCACTGTGACCCTTCTTTCTTACTCCTGCATTTCCATATTGGTCTTCTAGAATATGCTTATTCCACTATTATAATAGAGTAATGGTTAGGACTTTTATTGTACATAACCTTGGTAAATAAGCCCCTCTGTCTAACTACAGTCGTCTCTAGGAAAGCTAGTTCAGTCAATTGTTATTAGAATAAACCTTTCTGGTTTAGCCCCAGATTGTAATTTTACAGCAGATAAAATCCAGTTTTAACAGAACCTGAAAACTATTCTTTACAAATGCTATAGAAGTACAATCCAGAGTCTTCATGAGTTTGTTTGCAGCATGTACATTGTATGTACACTCTTGTTTTTCAAAGTGACACATTAGGTGGTAGGATTTTACAGAGGACCTGGTTTGTGAGGTTCCCTTTATCTACTTTAACTCTGCAAGAGCACACACAGGCATAGGCACACACACACCCATAGATTATACTGGGATTGAATTTGTGGATAAGACTTTAAAGCCACCAACACTTCTGCTTACCAAAGACAGTACAGTTTACTAAAAGAGAACTAAGTGAGCTCCATCATCTCCTGTACCTCAATCATAAATCACAAGTCCATCTTTAGAAGCAGCAGGGCAAGAGAAAGAGTACTGCAGTGGGGGTCAGAAGATCATTTTCCTCTTCTGAATAATGGGGTTTAAATAGATATTTTCCACATAGTGTGGAATCAGAGCTGGAGGGGTCCTTTGACCTCAGTCTAGTTCCTTCATTTTATAGGAGGAAACACTAGTAGTTTAAGTCAGAGTTAAGTTAAACCACCTGATTCTTTTGAACCAAGGTCACAAAACTAGCTAGGAAATGGCATAATCAAGATTTGAACTCAAGTCTTCTGACTTCAAAACAAGCATTCGTTAACAAACATGTTAAGTTAAAAAAAAGCAAAAAAAAAAAAACCATGTTAAGCTAAAGGTAGTTTAAAAAAGGTCTACTAAATTATAAAATTGCACAAAAGCAGTTTTATAAAATGGAAATACATCTGATTGCTTAATTCTAGGGCCTTTCCTCTGTTGATTGTTTTCAATTTATCTACTAGATAGCTTGTTTGTACAGTTATTTGCATATTGTCTCCTCTATTAGACATGAGCTCCTTGCCTGGCACATAGTAGGTTTTTAATGAATTTTTTTTTATAAGCAATGGGGGTTAAGTAACTTGCTCAAGGTTACATGGCCAGTTATTTCTGGGTGTGGTGCTGAGTATCTGAGCCCGGGATTCGATCTCCAGGTCATCCTGACACTGGAGCCGGTGCTCTTACTTGCTGAGCCACCTGGCCACCCCTAAGCAGTTGGGGTTAAGTAACTTGCTCAAGGTTACACGGCCAGGTGTTTCTGGGTGGGTGCTAAGTGTCTGAGCCCGGGATTCGATCTCCAGGTCATCCTGACACTGGAGCCGGTGCTCTTACTCGCTGTGCTACCTGGCCGCCCCTAATGAATATTTTTTGACTAATAGCTAATGACTATAACACTTTGTGGAAAGGATTGATTCTCATTTATTAAAGACTTTATTATGAAAAAACATTGTTATTTGGGTCAAACAGTTAAATTTATATACACATATAAATTATTGTATTGCCATTTTCATAATATGCTAACTGATTATTGATCTTTCCTCTCTATTTGGCCTGGTTGGAATGATCATTTCATCCTTAAACACTACATGTGACAACTTTTGTATTGTAAATTTTATATTGTAATTATTTGTGTACATGTCATATCCCCTTATTACTAAATTATATTGTAAGTATCTTAGGTGCAAAGATTATGTCTCATTTATCTTTTGTATATTCTCTAACACCTAATAGACACATTGAACATAGTAAACAATAAATTTTTAAAAATTAAGTTGAATTTATCAAGGTATCTCTCCTAAGAAAATTTTCATCTAATTGAATTCCTTGTATTAACAAGGCTTTTTAATGTATCAGCTAAGAAATGGATATAAACTAGAAGCAAAATTATATATTGGCAGAAATACCATTGTATAATGGAAATAGCATTGGACAGATCAGAAGACATAGGTTTTCGGTTACCAGCTATGGTAACCTCCTTGAGCCTTAATTTCCTGTTTTGTATAATGAGATGATTGTTTTAGATTATCTGTCTCTAAAGTCCCTTTTAACTCAATGTTATGTGATTATAAGTCATATTTTAAAATTTAATTACAATAATGTGTTATGCTTATAGAGGATTTTCAAATTCTCCTAGAATTTAAGGCCTGGAATTTAAATTCCTTGAAGTTAAGGAATTTAATTTTCCACACCTCTCTCATTCTAGCCTTATCTCATCTACCTGCTCCACCTGCTCAGAGTTTGGCCATGCCGTATAATATAGCATAGCATAGACTATGTCCCACCCCCTGGAACTCACCTTACACTTTCCCACCTCAATGTCTTTGCTCACCCTATTTCTTGGACACATGCTTCGAAGCCCATTTCATTTGTTACCTCCTTCACTGAGACTTTAATGTATTTCCACCTCTTTAATGCGTTAATACTCTACATGAAGAACTATGGAATCTGAATGCAGAGTGAAGCAGACTATTTTTTGTTTTTTCTTTCTCATGGTTCCTCCCATTAGTTCTGATTCTTCTATACAACATGACTAATGTGAAAATGTCTAATAGGAATGTATATGTAGAGCCTATATCATCAGATTGCATGCCATCTGGGGGGGGAGAAAATTTAAAACTTATGGAAGTGAATATGGAAAACTCAAAGTAAATTAATCATTTTAATTTAATAAAATAATTTAATTTTTAAAAAAGCAAAAAAATTCTACATGAAGGTTATTTATTTCTTCCTCTCTTACTATACTGTAAGCTGCACAAGGGCAGCGACGATATCTTATCCAAATATTGTACTGCCTTTATTACATTGCACAGTACTCTGCATAGAGTAAGTCATTAATGTTTACAGGAGTGAATGGACTTGGCTTCTCATCTTATGTTTACTATTCCTTTACATCTTTACATCTCTGTGTTACTATTTTGATTATCTTTTGTAGTATGCATGATACTTTAGCAGTTCAGAGTCATATAAAGTACCTATAGAATTTTCCATTCCCAATTTTCTTTCAACTTTTACACTTTTGAGGGTAGGGATCAGTCTTTAAATCATCGTATTATTTGAGGGGAAATGCTATGATGGTTCGTTGTTTCAGTACAAGAAATACTTAAAGAATTATATTACAAATTTGGAATTAAAAAAAAAAACCTACTAATCTGTGTTTTCCAGAAATCTTTTTTTTTTTTTTGGAGGGGGCTAAGGTAGGGCAATTGGGGTTAAGTGACTTGACCAGGGTCACAAGGGTAGTTTTTTGTGTTAAGTGTCTGAGGCCGAATTTGAACTCAGGTCCTCCTGACTCCAGGGCTGGTGCTCTATTCACTGTGCTGCCTAATTGCCCCCTTTTCCAGAAATCTTAATTTTTATAACAAGACATTTAGACCTGTGGTAACCTCTAAGTTCCATGAGCTTTCATTAGTGGCCTCCTCAGTTCTGCTCAACTCAGCATAGCAACAGGAGTTGTAGCTGCTTACAGAGAGGACCAGTTAACCAATTGTGTAAAAAGTGATGGCAAAAGGTGCTCTTTGCATTTTATTTAATGTTATTATCATTTGTTCTGAAGTTGTCTAAATGAGATTGTGATTTTATATTGCTTATGTAGCATAAGCATAGTGAATAAAAAAAAATTTTTTATGCTTTTTGGAGGGGAATTGGGGTTGAGTTGCCCAAAGTCACATGGCTAGTAAGTGTGTCAAATGTCTGAGGTCGGATTTGAACTCAGGTCCTCCTGACTTCAGGGCCAGTGTTCTGTTCACTGCGCCACCTAGCTGCCCCTATGGTGAATAAATTTAAACTTACAATTTATTGCAGTAAATTTTTGTTCACTTATAGTGGACAGCTATTGGAAAGCACAAGACGTCAGAGTTACATCTAATATTTCAAAATGAAGAAACCTCTTTTTGAGGTTGTGAATGTTAGCTTGTTCTCTTTGTTGTCTTTTTCTCACCAATTTTACTGTTGGTGAAGGGACAGACCACCTTATACATATAAAAACAGCTTTAGTACTTGGGGAATTCTTAACAGTCTTACCATATTTGGGACTCAGTTGAGGAGAAAGACATTTCAGTGTTACTGCTAAGAAACAGATGTGTAGTTGATGACTTTGAACCAAAGTTTCCTTTCAGTCTAACATGCTTTCCACTATACCACAGTGTGCTTAAGCATGAACAAACCCGTTGAAAAACTAGTTGAGTATTCTTTGGGAAGGCTCCTAATCTCTCTGGTCTTAGCTTTCCTTTTCTATAGAATGGGTCAGGTCAAACAATTTCCTAGGCCTCTTTCATCTTTAATGTTTTATCAATCTTGTATGTGTCTGATTTTTATGAGCAAAGGACATGTATTCCCTCTAATCACGTGACTGGGTAGAAGAGACCTTACAGACAAAAGAGCTCCGAATCCCACTGTTACTTCAGTGGGCTCATGATTCTCAGTGGGTTTCCAGGGAATTTTGAAATAAAGCAGAGATGCTTTCCTAGGAAGGGGATTATAGCTTGGAGTTCCTCTTAGCAACTAGAATTCCTTCTCTCAAGCTGAAATAATGGCTAAAATTCCCCAGATGTTTCTTCCCACCTTGTCACTTAGGTGTTTACTTGGAAGTTCTAGATTGCATATGTCTAGAGAGCTCTGTTAGATACATGGAAATTTGTTAGATGTGGCTAAAATTTTAATCTTACACTTTTGTCCACACTTCCTATCAAGTAGTCCTTTCTATTTTAAACTTTTTTTTTTAAAAAAAGCAATTGGGGTTAAGTAACTTGCTCAAGGTTACACGGCCAGTTATTTCTGGGTGTGGTGCTAAGTATCTGAGCCCAGACTTGATCCCCAGGTCATCCCGACACTGGAGCCGGTGCTCTTACTCACTGAGCCACCTGGCTGCCCCTAGTCCTTTGTATTTTAATAAGGTAATGATTAGCTTTTGGGGATACTTAAATTTATCTCACCTCCCACTTGAGCCCAAGTTGTGTGTCTTCAGTGGTATAAAGTTTCAGTTTAAATACTTTGCTGACAGTTTAAATTCAATATATTTAAAAACTACAGTAATTATCCTCTCTCCTAAACTGTTTCCCATTGTCAGTGGTACTAACATTATTCTAATCACCCAACTTAAAACTGAAAGAGAAATTTTTGGCTTAGTCATTTACTTTTACCTCCTGAACCTTATTCAGTAAATCATCAAATCCCAAACATTCCAATATGTCTCCTGTGTGACTTCTTTATTCCCACTACTGCTGTTCTAGTCTTGAGGTCTCAGTTGTTGGATAATTATTAAAAACTGGCTTCTTCTCTAATCATTTTCCGTCTTTCCCATCCCATATATTGCTACCAGGTTAATCTTCCTAAAACATATCATTATGTCAATCTATTGCTTGAATACCCCACTGCTTAAAAATCTGAACTCTTCTGAAACCTGATCATTTAAACATTCATTAATTTTGTTCCATGTGAAATTTATATATTTCTTGTTTCACAGACTGAGATTTAGAACTTGAATAGATCTTGGAGACCAAGACTACTCATTTTGCTACCAAACCCAAGAAATCTCATCTGATGTTTTTATTTAAAATGTCCTGGGAAAAAATTCCTCGGCTAAACTTTAACGTCCCTTGGTATGGGCAGAGATTATTATTTAGAGTTGTACATTCCCATACCACCCAGCACAGTGCTAATAAAGGCTTTATTAGAATAAAGCATTGGACAGATTATGTACAAATAGCCATACAAGTGATAACCATTCCTTTTCAGTTATAAATTCTGAAAATGATTTTTTCCCAAATCAAACTTTGATTTTGTTTTTATATTTTTCATCACTGAGCCAGATTTTGTAGATGTTGTTTTGCATCATTCTGTAATATTATCTCTAGATAAAGACTTCTTTTGTGGCAACACTCAACTTTTTTATATTATACTCTTAACTTTTTTATGTTATATTTTATGGTAAGGGGAGTGAGTCAACATTTCATAGCAAAATTACTTTCTTAAAAATACACCTTTTGGAACAGCATTTTCCAAGGATTGTATATTTTAAATAACATTCAGCCTCCTGGTGCCATTTTTACCCAGCAGCAGGAAACTGAATAATTGTAATATCTGAGGGCTTTAGTTGGCCCACTGGCAACTGCTGCAGTGTTCATGTCTAAGTCTGGTAAGCAATTGATTTTAAAGATTATAAAATAGAAAATATTTTAATAGCATAGCAGTAATTTCAGTTTAAGCGTAGCCTTTCTATATGCCAGGGCACTAAATGTTACATTTTGAGACTAGTATGCCTAATTATCCATAACAACTATGGATAAATGAAACCAAGTAATTCAGGAATTTCATTGTAGTGAATAGTTGGGAAAATTCCTGAAAATATTTTAACAGAATTATTTAGTAATAAAGTATGACCAGGTACAGTTAATTTCTATTTCCTTCTGCCAGTCTCTTTAGGAGAGGTGTTAATAGTCACAAGGTAGATAAATCACAATCACAGCACAGTCCTTGAATAGTAGAGAATTTGTCTGTTACATGATAAACCACAATACAAGAATACTTTGCAAAGCCCATAAATCATAGATTTGACTATGATTTTCTTTTTGTCTGACATAAGTAGATATAATTTCATTTATTGACTTTATATATCGTTGTTGTTTAGTTGTTTTGCAGTCATGTCTGACTCTTCATGACCTCTTTTGGGGTTTTCTTGGCAAAGATACTGGAACGGTTTGCCATTTCCTTCTCCAGCTCATTTTTCAGATGAGGTATCTGAGGCAAATAGGGTGAAGATACTTGCCCAGGGTCACACAGCTAGTCACTGTCTGAGGTTGGATTTGAACTCAGGGAGATGAGTCTTCCTGACTCCAGGTCCCACACTATCCATTGCACCACATAGCTGCCCCTATCTTTATGTCCCTAGCATCTAATACAGTGCTTAGCACATAATAGACACTTTATCAGGGCTGGTTGATTGATTGACCGATTGCAAATATGTGTATGTGTGTGTATTCATGAATACAGTCTAAGACTCTAAAAATGTTCACAACTACTTTTCCCTGTCACTATGATAGGATAGTAAGGGACAGAGGAGAAAGTGACTCTGTAATGATAGCTTTTTTTCCTCCTCATTGGGGGACTCAAGTAGCATTTTCCTACATATCAACTGTCAACAGGCAGTATGTGGAAACCAGATTTATTACAAGAGAAATGAACATGAATGTGGAACTCCAAGGGTTCCCCGTTTTTACAGAAGGTTACATTTTTATAATAGCAGTACAAAGGGAGGGAGGGGATGCCAGGAAGGGGAATGACATGGGAGGAGGAATGGTTCAGCAAAGGTGGGAAGAAAGAAAAGACCTCTTCCCACAGGGAGGAGCAAGGTGATGGCAAAAATGTCATTATTTTCCCTTGGAAACTGCTGTACTATGAAGATAGAATAGTTTGCTTCTCTGTAGAGCACCCCAGCTATGCAAACATTATCCCAGCCTGGCACAGACTGACTGGCGCCCTGTCTTGCTTCCCAAGGAAACAGCTCGGGGCACAAGAAGAAATTATGTCAGGGGGCAGCTAGGTGATGGAGTGAATAGAGCACTGGCCCTGGAGTCAGGAGAAGCTGAGTTCAAATCTGTCCCTAGACACTTGACACACTTACTAGCCATGGGACCTTGGGCAAGTCACTTAACCCCAGTTGCCCTCCAAAAAGAAAAAAGAAGACGAAATTATGTCAGCTCAGGGTGAGCTTTGTCCTTGACATATTTAGGGATTCCTGCATGCTATGGGTCCAGTGTTTCTGGAAAATACAGCAACTAGAAAAGACAAGTTCAGGGGACCCTTTAACAGCCCTTAACACTACTGACTGACAGAACTTGCTAATGGAATCTTAGACGGTGAAGAAGGTTCTGTGCTACAGTGATGTTTTACAGAAGAGTCATCGTCGCTAAACTGCAGTATATGGAGAGGAGGCTAAAGTTTCCTAACTTGATACCATGTGCTACTTGCTGTTTTACTAATGCCAGTTGTAAGGAAGCCAGACTCAGTCTGAAGTGGAAGGAACACCAAGGTTCTGGCCTTAGAGGCCTTCCTGCCTCCAAGCAGCTAAGTTAGTATTGTCCACATTTTACAGATGCACCAACTGAGACAGCTAAGGGTAGGCAAAGAGTTTAAATGGCAGAGTTCAAGGTCTAGAGATGTTTGAATCGTGGTCCTCTGCTAATATCCTTTCTACTGTATCAACTGAATTTGTAAGTTGAATAAATTCAACAAACATTCATTAAGACCGTCTCGTGCAAAACATTGTGCTCAACTGCATGTCATTTGGTCATTCTTGGTGGTCCTCATCAGCCTTTTCGTGTTAAGTCTAGCTTATTGATGGTTGTTGATTAAACAGCTCAGGTAACCACATGTGGAATCAAATTTTTTTTTTTTTTGCTTTTGGGGAGGGCAGTTGGAGTTAAGTGACTTGCCCAAGGTAACATGGCTAATTTTTGTGTCGAGTGTCTGAGGCTGGATTTGAACTCAGGTCCTCCTGACTCCAGGGCCAGTGCTCTATTCACTGTGCCACCTTACCGCCCCATATGTGGAATCATTCTTAAATCTCTATACTGCAGGTTAGACACAATTACTACTCTGTAGAGCATCAGTTTCATGTGGAAATAGTATTTTACTCTGGTACTATATTCATATCTTCAGAACATATGCTGGATTCTTTAAAATTCAGTCTGTGCTTCTTTGGGCCATTTATTAATAAAGAGCATATTCAAGTATCAACTTTCAACTTTACATTTGTGGTAAAAGTGGTTTTTTTTTAATTTTAATTCAGATTTGCACATTTTTCTTCAAAGTTATTATCATTTTGTAGGATTATACTGATCCAGAAAAACAATCAGTGATATCTTTCTATTGTGTCAGTTTTAAGAGTATAGTTACCTACATGTAATACCTTGTATAACAAAATGTAACCATTCTTACTTGAAGTAATTTTTGCTTTCTGCCTTTAATAAAATGAGATTGAGATATGTGTATGTGTGTATATGTATGTGTATATAAATATATATAGCATTTTGTAAACTTTAAAGTACAATATCATGTTAGCTACCATTAATTAAAATAAATATTACAGAAACAGGCATTTTATAAATGCTTGCTGGTTAATTGAAATACTTGTCTTTGAATGACAGCTAGTGATAGGCAGAGCAGTCATTTATCATTGACAAAGTCACAATTATTATTGCTTAGGTATGTTGGAAAGATCAAACCAGAATGAGGAAATGCAGCTACCCTGTTGTATAATGCCACCCTCCCCCCCACCAAAAAAAAAGTAACCACAAGAGAATAAGATTCACTAGACAGATAGGTCAGTTCTCATTTCTGATACCATAATTTTGTTTTATAACTTTAACTTTTCTATATGTAATACATTTATTCATGAAAAATAGTATTTTCTTTATATTTGTTAATTTTATTCGAAAATTATTGAAAAAGATTTTATCGAGCTGTGTACAAGAAGTTCTCGCGAGGTTTTATTGAAGATAAAAGTATGTTTGATCAAAGCTTAGCACCAAGTAACTATAGAATTTAAGTCAAATGAAATACTAGATAAAACGTGAGAACTTCTGTCATCTCTTTGAAGTTAGAGAACACAAGAAATTCACAGTAGTATTACTTTTAATTTCCACACACAAAACAAATATTTATATTTTGAAAGACATTAAAGAGTACATTTAAAGAAAAAAGTTTCTGGAAGTGTATAAATTGGATTTAAAAGGTACATTTGTCTGTTACTCCATTGTAGGTATCAGATAGATATCAACAAGTTGATTATATAATAATACAACTGAATAGATTTCTTCAAAGTCAAAATCATTTAATTTTTCCTAACATGAGGGGTTTCTTTAAAATCATTTTTTTCCTTTATAGCAAAAGAAGCAAAAAAGGAGATAAAAATGGAAAAGGCCTGAGGCATTTTTCAATGAAAGTATGTGAAAAAGTTCAACGCAAAGGAACAACTTCGTATAATGAAGTGGCTGATGAGCTGGTGTCAGAGTTTACCAATTCAAATAATCATTTGGCAGCAGATTCAGTAAGTAGATCATAAACTTGAAATTGAATATATTTACTGCAGCAACAACATTACCTCCTTTAAAGTATGGCTTAAATTTGTAAAGGTTGGAAATATTTGAGAAATCTCCTGCTTTATTTTCCTTAATTTTGGTATTATAAAATTTTTAAAATCTTTAAAAAATTACTTTTCCTTTTGAAATTAATATCTATTATTTCTCTATCATATATCTAGAAATATAAAAATAAGTGCTAGGAGAAATATATAAAAAAACCACCCTGAGATGCTCATTATGGAAGTTCTGGCTGTCAACACTGGACCCTGATCACAAACCTGATGTTCTGAGTATAACTCCTGGCACAACCCACTGATGTGTAGAGTCTTCCTCTTCTTCCTGAGCCCTAGGGAAACAGCCCCTGGGTAATGCCTGCTTATGGATGCAGAAGGGTTGCCAAATGCATACTTCAGTGATACTGATGGCAAGATGGGAACATCTTTAGGGGAAGTGACAGCAGTGGGAGCCCAAAAGACTCATGACCGTGGAGATCTTAGTGCCACCATAGATGTTCTAACTGAAATGAAAAAAGTAATACTGTTATGAATTTCTTGTGAGATAGTTCTCATGTTTTATTTAGTATTCCGTTCGACTTAAGAACTGAAGAACCACATACATCCATGCTTGTATACATCTAAACATATAGATCAGTGAGTTATGGGTATTGAGCAATTAAATATTAATTTTACACAGGAATACCTTGGTCTCCTCCCTACTCTCAGATATCCTAAAGTAGGGTAGCTTTTTAAAACTTATCTTGAATTCTGGTAACAGCAAATATAGTTTGGCAGAAGTAGAGAAGTTGCTCTGTGAGGATTTTAAATATTCTTGGTTTTTATATTGGAAATTTTTTTTAACTAGACAAAAAATCAGAGCCAGGGTATGTCTTAGTCTAACAATCATGAATAAACCCGAGGTAAGCATAAATTAAAAATAATTGAACACAAGTTTTAAATATTTCTTTGCTTGTCACAAGAGCTTGTTCTCTTTAACAACAGAATTTTGAAATCTGCTTTGAGTTATTAAGAGCCACAAAATTTATTTAATAACAACTTTTTAACTCCACAGCCATAACCGGAGTACTCAGAGTGTATGCATGTGTGTAATTTCAGGAACCCTTATTTTGTTTTCAGTCTTTTAATTTTACATATATGAAATGAATTTTTAAGCAGGATTTTGAATTAATCATTCTGAATTGTCTTCTCAGAATGTTGAATATATTTATAGTAATAGTATGAGTAACAGTACTAGGATATATGTTTGGGACACAGCATCGTCAAAGGTAATCTGAAAGATAGTCTAGTAACAGTTTACTTATAGTAATACCAAGTGGTATACAAAGAAAAAAATTACTCAAGCTAGACTTAGTATGAATTCAAAAGATGTTAAAAACCAGGTTTTATTGGAAGTTTTGGCATCGTTTTTATGGATAACGTGGCACAGACTTAGTATAAGCATTCACAAAAGCGCCACATAATCATATTGGTATGGAAAGAAATGTTCCTAACATAGTCAGAACCTGAACTCATTAGATGTGATCAAACATGTCACTACCTTGAATTACCCTTTAGAATTATGACATTCATTGTCTTCTAACTTTCTTTATTTGCCCTCTGAGTGCACAAAGAGCTGATACCTATCTCATACTTTGGGTTTATTACATCCATTAACTGTCCACATGTGGCAATGGGAGTTCTGTGCAGTATTATAACTCATAAGCTGAAGAGAATGTTTGATTAAAAGCATATATGGGTCTTGTATGAAAATTTTAATAGATATTAACAAATAGACTTTATTTCTAATTTTTTAGATGAATGCATCATACTAGTGCCATGCTAGTGCTATGAATGTATACATCATTGCTATCATTCTTTGTAAACATTGATATGCTTAAAAATATCAGCCCATTGAGGCGGCCAGGTGGTGCAGTGAGTGAGAGCGCCAGCCCTGGCATCTGGAGACCTGGGATTGGTTCCGGCCTCAGATACTTGGCACCCGCACAATATAACTGTCCGTGTAACCTTAAGCAAGTTACTTAACCCCAGTTGTTTAAAAAAATATATATATCAGCCCATATCTAAAGGGCTGAGTAAAATAGATAGTGTTGTACATGTTTGTGTCTACATTACATGCATACATGTTACTAGATAGACTTCAGATATGTGTATATATACTTGAATGTATATCGTGTGTACACATGGATATGTACATGTGAACACTTACATGTGTGTATATGCTTGCAGGTGCATACTTTATAACTACAAATTTGTCAAAAATTGATCAGAGTGAATGAAATAAATCTTTGCTATTCCTGAATACTGAAATTTCAGTTTCAATGTCACAGTGAATTTGATGTTGTAAAAATATACCTAGTCGTCTTACTGGTATTCACCTAGTTGTGAATGCTGAAAAGCACAGACATGCTGGCTGTGATTGATAATCATCTGTGATCAGTTTTCCAGCCCTGAGTCACATTTTGAGAATGATTTGATGTGTTAAGCTATTTAATATTGGCAGTATCTGCTTCGAGTTATAGTGTTTAGACTACTTCCTGTTGGTGCTTACCTAACTTAATTCTGAATACATGTTTTTGTTGGTCATTGTATAATCATGTGTCAATCAGTGCCTTAAAATGACTTGAAGTATAAAAGAAAAATTTCCTATCATTAATATTTGAGGGTATTGATTATAGTAGAAGATATTATTATAGTGCTGGAGTGGGAAACCTGCAGCCTTGAGGCGACATGTGGCCTTCTAGGTCCTTGGGTGTGGCCTCCTGACTAAGTTCAAGTTTTACAGGACAAATCCTTTATTAAAGGGATTTGTTCTGTGAAGTTTGAATTCAGTCAGAGGGCCACATTTGAGGACCTAGAGGGCCTTGAAGACACAGGTTACCTACCCCTGTTAAGTTCTCTTGGCAGGTATGGAAAAACACTCAATTCCTCACAAACCTTGTTTAAAAAATATTAACTATAAATTTATAATAATTTATCCAGTTTTAATCTTGAGTTTGTAATACCTTGCCTTTACTTAATAAAATACGCAAATTGTAACCCCCCCAAATGACTGTTTATTTGAGATCTTTCCTTATAAATAAAATCTTTGCTGTTACAATTATTTTTTAAAATAGTCTGCATATTTTCTGGCTAAAATGTTACATCAGGATCTGTCCTTTGGTGTGAATAAAAAGGGCGTAATTTTTGTAGTATTAAATGTTACCATATCATGCCATAAAAATTATAATTCTCACTATTTTCAGGTTTTAGGCTTGATTATAGCTTGATAATTGATTATAGGCTTGATAATTATAGAATTATATACTATCTGTATTCATTAATAAACTACAAGATATATAACACATATATATATATATATCAAAGAAATGATGAAAATTATACACTAGAATCAGTATTCTCAGATCCATGCCATAAGATCTCCTTATGGGTAAAACAAGGTCCTCTACAACTTAACTAATGAAATCTTCTTGAATGGGGTCTACGATGAGCCCATCCTGTGCCGAATTTTACTCTAAATCAAATAACATTATATCATGACTGGTGTAGCATTCAGTGTACTTGTTTTTACCTCAGATAAGAACTTTGCAGAGCCTACAGTATTTTATGAATGCTGGATCAGAGTGGTTTTAAGTGGTCACAGTTGGACTGAGCATAGGTGATGACAAATCAGAGTTCAGGGCCCTTTTTAGCTAGCCCATGGTAGGGAGGTGACTTGAGTATCAAAAGAAAGACTTGATCGGTTTCTTTTTGTCTTGTCTTTTTGTCATGCTAGATTGCCTACTAAGACCTTCCCATGTTCATATTTCTTGTTGACTCTTGATTCTTTCCCATACTCCCTTAAAATTATTTAGATTGACTTATCTTCTGTTAGTAATATGAAGCTTCTCTCACAAATGATTTAGAATAATTAAGTTATTAAAAATTAATCCTCAGGGTGCGGCCAGGTAGCACAGCGAGTAAGAGCACCGGCCCCAGAGTCGGGATGACCTGGGATCCAATCCAGGCTCAGATACTTAGCACCCACCCAGAAACACCTGGCCTTGTAACCTTGAGCAAGTTACTTAACCCCAGTTGCTTAGGGGCGACCAGGTGGCTCACTGAGTAAGAGCACCGGCTCCAGTGTCAGGATGACCTGGGGATCAAATCTGGGCTCAGACACTTAGCACCACACTCAGAAACACCTGGCCTTGTAACCTTGAGCAAGTTACTTAACCCCAGTTGCTTAGGGACAGCCAGGTGGCTCAATGAGTGAGAGCACCAGCCCCAGAGTCGGGATGACCTGGGATCGAATCTGGGCTCAGACACTTAGCACCACACCCAGAAATAACTGGCCATGTAACCTTGAGCAAGTTGCTTAACCCCAATTTCTTTAAAAAAAAATTAATCCTCAGGCAGTTTCATGGACAGTAAGCACCCTAGTGATATAAGATAAGCTCTGAAGGAGCTCAGATGTTACAACTTCTTGTCTTACCAGTTCCTCTTCTAATAAAATGTTAGTTATACTATGTATGACTAGGAACAGATTAGACTAGCATATGTATATATGTGTTTGTGCATATGCATAAAGCCAGAGTTTTCTGGAGCTCTTCTTTAACCTTGTCACAAGTGTGTCTTTGTAGCGCTATAGAAAGGGAGACTTTGGAAGTATTTTTATCAGTGTTGACTCACCAGACATTTTTTATTAAGCAGGTTCAAATCTACTGCTTTTCAGTAGTATATATTGAATTTACAGTGATATAAATATGGATATTTATGTGCCTAGTCTTATATTCAACATTAATAAGCTACTTGTCTTATTATCATTAAAAAATAACCTGATTCTACTCTCTCAGAAAATTTTTTTTAAAGGCTCTAGTAAGGTTCTTCATGGCTGCTAACCTCCCCATGATTTTTTCCTTTTTCTAACTCCATGTATGCTAAAACTCCCATTGGAGACAATAATGATATTATCCAGCACTTTACCTGAAGCCAGAGATGAGACTCATAGCCTTTGTCCCATAAAGTTTGACTTATACCATCACTAGCATTTTGTTATAAGGTGATGTCTGGAGAAATTATTTGGCATCCATACAGCAGGAGTTTAGTTATTGAGCTTATTGTACAAGTGCAAAAGGAGTAGATTTCTCATTAACTAGATACCTTGTAAAATCCATTCAATAAACTGATTGTTCCCTTGCAATAAGTAGTAATCTCCTCTTGAGAGAATTAATAGTACTTCCAAAAAATGAGTGGTTTATTCCCTTCTAATCCACAATCAAACCTTCTTTTAAAAAATTATAGATATCTTTTTGTTTATGTAACTCTTTGATTTCTGAATGTATTCCTCACACTTCTACTCAGTGAGCCACCCCTTCTAACAAAGATTAAAAAGGAAAGAGGAAAAAAAGTAGTTCAATAAAATCATACAGCACATCAGGCATGTCTGACAATATGTCATATTCCATACTCTGGTGACAAACTTAGCTGTTTTAATTCCACAGTGTTCATTTTCAGTTCTTCTGTTCTATTTACATGATTATAGTCATTAAGTATAATATTTTTTCATGGATCTATTTGCTTTATTCTGTATCAGATCATAAAAATATTCTGTGAATTCTTCCTATATGTCTTTTCTTACAGCATAGTAACATTTCATTGCATTTATATATCACAATTTCTTCAGTTGGTTCCCAGTTGATTGGTACCCACTTTGCTTCCAGTTGTTTGCTGCCACAAAAAATGCTGCTGTAAATAATGGGTGTATGTTTGACAATTTTTGCTTTATACCATTATTTTTCAAACTTTGTATTTCTGTTTCCAGTTTTCAAAAATAAAAATACTTCATAATTTTAATCACAGTGCTATGAGATTTTTTTTTTGTTCTTCCATTATAATTTTTCGCAGATTCCTTTCCTTTTTGCCAGTATCATGCTATAAATAAGGGCTCTGCCTTCATTTAAACTTCCTGGCTCAATGAAACCTTTTTTAGCAGGCTTATGACCAGAAGAATATTAGACGAAGAGTTTATGATGCCCTCAATGTGCTAATGGCAATGAATATAATTTCAAAGGAAAAAAAAGAAATAAAATGGATTGGGCTTCCTACAAATTCAGCTCAAGAATGTCAAAACCTAGAGGTAAGAACAAGATTATTTGTTTTAATATCATATAATTTTATATTCTCTTATTTCATTTTTGAAAGAATTTTAATCTAATCTTAATATATTTTCATCATTATCTATATTCTCTTCATACTCTGTATTATTTTCACAATTATTTAGAAATTGTTTATATGAATTTTAAAATCTGTGTAACAAATGCCAATAGATAACTGTAATTTAAAATATAGTTGGGATATATTAGATAATAAATAATTGTCAGTTGATTTATTTTCATCATTTTTTTCTGTAGACATTAGACAAAATTAGCTATAAAATGGAGAAAATAGCACCTCCCTCCCAGCGGTTTTTTGAGGATAAAATGAGATCTTATTTTTTTTTTTTACTTAAAAAAATTTTATTAGAGAATCTATGCAAATCTCAGCATTATTCTTTTTTTTAACATTATTTTTTTTAATTAAAAATTTTTAATTTAAATGCTTTATTAACTGCTGATTTACATCATTCGTTTCCACCAGATTTTGAGTTACAAATTTTCTCCCCGTTTTTCTCCCACCCAACCCCCCAAAACAGCAGTCCCACAGGATATCCCCACCTCCAATCTGCTCTCTCCCATATTTTCTCCCATACCCGTTTCAACTTTTCCAGTGGATCTCTATGCCTCAGTGCCTGTATATCTTTTTTCTTAATTACATGTAAGATGGTATTAATAATAGTATATATATATGTATACACACACACACACACACACACACACACACACACACACATATATATATATTTGAATATTTGATTTTAAAACTTTCAATTCCAGATTCATTCCCTTCCCCCCCCCCCCCGCCACCCACCTCCACTGGGGGGACAAGCAGTTCGGTATAGGTTGTACATGTGTGGCTAATGCAAAACAATAACATAGTAGATGTATTGTAAAAGACTGACTATTTTTCCCTCCCTCCTGTCCCACCTCCCACTTGTTCTATTCTCTACTTTGATCCTGTCCCTTTTCAAAAGTGGGTGCTTCCAACTTCCCTCCCCCCCAGCCTGCCCTCCCTTCCATCATCCCCCCTCACATCCCCTTACCCCCTATTCTCCTGGAGGGTGAGATCCCCTATTTAGTGTGTATTTCCCTCCCTTCTCAAGCCAGATTCAATAGGAATAAGGTTGACCTATTCCCTTTTGCCTTCCTATTCTTCCCCTCCATTGTAACCATTTTCCCTTGCCTCTTCTGTATGAGATAGTTTGCCCCACTCTGTCTCTCCCCATCTCCTCTCACTATATTTTGCCCTCTGGTTCTAAAACATCAGGGCAGTTTTCTTTGAGAACTTCCTGGAGGATGCTTTCCAGGCTCTTACTTTGGTCTTGGCTCTCAGGCAGTCCAATAATTTTAAAATTATCTCTCCTGGATCTATTTTCCAGGTCAGTGGTTTTTCCCATGAGATATTTCACATTGCCTTCTATTCTTTCATTTGTTTGGATCTGTTTAACAGCATCTTGATTTCTTATAAAGTCATTAGCTTCCATTTGCTCCAATCTAATTCTGAAGCAATGATTCTCCTCGTTGAGCTTTTGAGATTCTTTTTCCATCTGGCAAATTCGACTTTTTAAGGCATTCTTCTCCTCATTGCCTTTTTGAGCCTCCTTTGCCATTTGAGTCAGTCTTTTTTTTAAGGTATTATTTTCTTCAGTCAGGCTGTTGACTCTCATTTCATAATTTTCTTGCATTGTTCTTATTTCTCTTCCCAATTTTTCTTCCATTTCTCTTATCTGCTTCTTAAGGTCCTCTATGTCCTGTAACCAGCTTGTATTTTCCTTTGAAGCTTTTGGTGCAGGAGTTCTGACTTCACTGTTTTCCTCCTGTTCCATGCCTTGCTCCTTCTTATCCCCAAAATAGGAGTGTAATGTTGGAATCTTCTGTCTGCTTTGTTTCCTTTGCCTGCTCATTTTGCCACTCAATTATTTGACTTTTGGGCGTTTTGCCACAGTAGGACTCTGCCACCAGACAGGGGAGTTTTCGTCCCAAACACTGGGGTTTTCTCAGCTGCCGGAAGTATTAGATGGGTGCCCTCTCTGAGGTCTCCACACGCTCTGGCAAGCTGGACACACACCCCAGGACCTCCACCCTAGACTGCAATCCAGATCCAAGCAGGTTAAAGCAAGAGTGATGACCCCTCAGACTGGTGCTTGGTCCCCCTACACTCTGCAGGCCAGGAGCTGAAGCCGCCACGTGGCGCTGGCAGGCTGTGCTGGCGTCTCAGCGGTTTCTCGCTCCGGGGGTAAAAGCCATGCACTCCCACTTCCTGGGTCCCAAAGTCCAGACTGCACTGGCCTCTCACGTTGTCCTTCGCATCTGTGTATTGATAAATCTGGAAACGGCCACAGCTGCTGCTGATCTGGAGTCCCTCTGGCTGGCGGCTGGTCAGGCCCGCCCTGGGGCTAAAGCCTTGGTGTGGGGCTGGGCTCGGCTTCCAGAGCGCTGGGCTGGCCGATTCCTGCCAGCCTGCCGGGCTGTCCTCAGCGGGAGGTTAGCTTCTCTGTGTCATTTTGTGGGTTCTGCAGCTCCAACGTTTGTTTAGAGTCCCCTTTTTACATGGATTGGGGAGGGTGGAAGCCGGAGCCGCGGGAAGGTCGTGCTTCTACTCCGCCATCTTGGCTCTGCCCCCTTTTTCATGAGATCTTATTTTTAAAGAGCTTTGCAGACTTTAAAGTACTACATGCTAGTTATTACTATCATTATTATTATTCTTAATCAATTTATTACCATAATTTTTGGTAAAAAAAAAATAAGCATTGGGGCCACTAGGTGGCGCAGTGAATAAGAGTGTTGGCCCCAGACTTGGGAGACCCAGGATCAGTTCCAGCCTCAGATACTTAATGCCCACACAAGAAAGCTGACCTTGTAACCTTTAGCAAGTTACTTAACCCCAATTGCTTTAATAAAAATAATAATAATAGTAATAATGATAATAAGCATTTAGAAATCAGGCACTTGATATTTATTAAGCACCTAACATGTTCTGGGCACTATATTAAGTACTACAGATAAAAATACAATAAATGGATAGAACCCCTTACTTACAAGGATGTTATAATTATGATAGGGAACAAACCAGACATATATAAGCATATATGGAAGCTATAAAGAGAAGAAATGCAAATGAATACAAAGTAGTTAAATACAAGATAGTTTAAGAAGTAGGGCCTTGACAGTTGAGGTTCATGTAGAAGGTGGTACTTGAACTGAAGCTTCCCTCCCTCCCAGCCTGCCCTCCCTTCCATCATCCCCGCTCTCATCCCCTTCCCCCCTACTCTCCTGTAGGGTGAGATACCCTATTTAGTGTGTATTTCATTCCCTCCCCAAGCCAAATTCAATGAGAATAAGGTTGACCCCTTCCCTTTGCCTTCCTATACTTCCCTCCAGTGTATCCATTTCCCCTTGCCTCTTCTTTATGAGATAGTTTACCCCATTCTGTCTCTCCCCATCTCCCCTCATTATATTCCTCTCTCACCTCTTAATTTCACCTTTTAAGTATCATCCCTTCCTATTAAATTGGTCCTGTGCCCTCTACCTATGTATACCTGTAAACATATATACACACATTCACATATGTACTCTTATGCCCATATACCGTGTTTCCCCGATAATAAGACACTGTCTTATTAATTTTTTTGGAAAGAAAAACACCAGAGGGCTTATTTTCAGGGGAGGGCTTATGTTGTCCTGCCTCAGCTCTCCTCCGCGGCACTGCTCTCAATGGCGCCAGCAAGCAAATCACTGGGGAAGAACAGTATGACGCGCTCACCGCTGCAGCTCTGATTGGATGCAGCTCAGAGCGCAGCGTGCGTTTCACCGGGGGGGGGGGAGGGGCGGTGCATACAGAGGGTACCATAATGTAGCGTGTAGCGCAGGGGATCACCTTCACTACAGTAGCAATCTCAATGGGGCTTATTTTCGGGGGAGGGCTTATTTTAGAGGAATCTTACACAGTAAGGGGAGGGCTTATTTTCGGGATAGGTCTTATTATTGGGGAAACACGGTACCCTCATATATAGACATATATATATATTCCCTTAAATGGAGCAGGGAGGAAAGAAATTTAAAATAGCAGAATATTCAAAAATAATAGCAATATAATCTCATAATTAGTGATTTTGAGAATATTTTAAAGCATCTCCTATTTCTTTTTAGAAGTATGTTTAATATTGTGAATTTAATGAATATCCAAAAAATGAACATTTCCATATGTAAAATAGAAAAGAAAATATAAATGTCCTCTGTAAAATTGTGAATCTATTATGTATAACTTGCTTTTTAAAAGTGTATAATAAGCTCATTGTTACTTTCAAAACTGCTTTATTTATCTGTGTTTCCTTCTGAACTTCCTTCTGTGCATTTTTAAAAATGCTTCAGTGACCCTCTTTCATTTCTTTTTTTTTTTGGCGAAACTATTGGTAGCCCCCCCATGCCTTCCAAATTTCTCCCCCAAATGGAAAAAAAAGAAAAGAAAAAGAATCCTTTCATAAATACACCTAATCAAGTCAAAACACCCACATTTGCCATATCCAAAAATGTGTCTTTTTCTGAATCTTGGGCTCATTACTTCTGTCACTGGAGGTAACATGCTTCATTATCAGCCCTATAGAGTCATGACTTATCATTGCACTGATCAGAATTCTTTCAAAGTTGTTGTTTTCTTCATTTCTTTTTAATATCTAAATTTTTCTGATGGTTCTGTTTACCTTACTCTGGAGCATTTCATATAAGCCTTCCTGGGTTTCTCTGAAACTATCCATTTCATCTTTTCTTTTAGCCCAAGATTATGGCATTTGTATTATGGTAATCTATTTAGCCACTCCCCGTTTGATGAGCATCCCCTCAGTTTTTAGTTCTTGGCTACAACAAAAAATATCTGCTATGAATATTATTTTTTATGTATGGATCCTTTTTTTCCTTTGTTCCTTTGGGGTATACACAGTTTTAGTGACTTTGGCCATAGTTCCAAATTTCCACATCACACTGTTGACCTCATAATAACATTGCAGACCACTAATAATTTTCACTTTTCACTCACATAGTTCCATCTTGGATTTTGTAGCCTATTTTTTGACCCAATTTTAGAACGTTATGATAATTTCCTATTATATTTGCTTATTTTACCCAGCCAATCATTCCACCAGTGGGGATCTTTTTAGATGCATGACTTCAGTTATCCAGCATATAAACTATACTTCACAACTTTATGTCATCCTCACATTTAACAAACTTTCCATCCTTGCCTTCATCTAGGTCAGTGGTAAAAAATGTTTAACTGAACAAGGCTAAAAACAGATCCCTATGGCATTTTAGCAAAGATCTTGCCTTCTCTCTGCTGCAGCAGCTCAGCATCTGTTAATCATCTCAACACTCAGGTCCAGTCATTCAGTCAGTTTTAAACATATCTAATCATACTGTTATCCAGCCTACACTTTTCCATGTTTTTCATTATACTTCTTAAAATTAAATTTTGTTTTCGGATCTCCATTCTCTCACTGTGTTGTTTTGAGAAACTTTGCCAGTAGGGGGTGGAGTCAAGATGGCAGAGTAGAAGCACAACCTCCAACCGGCTCCGGCTTTCACCTTCCCCACCCAATAGGTGTAAAAAGGGGACTCTGAACAAACTTCGGAGCTGCAGAACCCACAAAATGACACAGAGAAGCTAACCTCCTGTTGAGGACAGCCTGGCAGGGCAACAGGAATCAGCCAGCGCAGTGCTCTGGGAGCTGAGCCCAGGACCGTGAACAGAGGTTTTAGCCCCAGGGCAGGCCTGACCAGCCACCGGCTGGAGGGATTCCAGATCAGCAGCAGCTGTGGCCGTTTCCAGAATTATCAACACATACATGTGAAGGACAAAGTGAGAGGTCAGCGCATTCTGGACTTTGGGACCCAGTAAGTGGGAGTGCGTGGCTTTTGTCCTCGGGGTAAGAAACCACTGAGACGCTGGCACAGCCAGCCAGTGCCATGTGGTGGCTTCAGCTCCTGGCCTGCAGAGTATAGGGGGACCAAGCACCAGTCTGAGGGGTAATCGCTCTTGCTTTCACCTGCTTGGATCTGGACTGCAGTCTAGGGTGGAGGTCCTGGGACATGTGTCCAGCTTGCTAGAGCCAGTGGAGGCCTCAAAGAGGGCACCCATCTAACACCTCCAGCAGCTGAAAAAAGCGCAGCATTTGGGACAAAAGCTCCCCTGTCTAGTGGCAGAGTCTTACTGTGGCAAAAAGCCCAGGAGTCAAGTGACTGAGGGGTGACATGACCAGGCAAAGGAAACAAAGCAGACAGAAGATTCCAACATTAGACTCCTATTTTGGGGACAAAAAGGAGCAAAGCATGGAACAGGAGGAAAACAGTGAAGTCAGAACTCCTGCGCCAAAAGCTTCAAAGGAAAATATGAACTGGTATCAGGCCATTAGAGGACCTTAAGAAGCAGATAAGAGAAGTGGAGGGAAAATTGGGAAGAGAAATGAGAACAATGCAAGAAAATTACGAAATGAGAGTCAACAACCTGACTTGAGGAAAATAACACCTTAAAAAAAGACTAAACTCAATTGGCAAAAGAGGCTCAAAAAGGCAATGAGGAGAAGAATGCCTTAAAAAGCCGAATTTGCCAGATGGAAAAAGAATCTCAAAAGCTCACTAAGGAGAATCATTCCTTCAGAATTAGATTGGAGCAAATGGAAGCTAATGACTTTATGAGAAATCAAGATGCTATTAAACAGATCCAAACAAATGAAAGAATAGAAGGCAATGTGAAATATCTCATGGGAAAAACCACTGACCTGGAAAATAGATCCAGGAGAGATAATTTAAAAATTATTGGACTACCTGAAAGCCATGATCAAAGAAAAAACTTAGAAATCATCCTCCAAGAAATTCTCAAGGAAAACTGCCCTGATGTTTTAGAACCAGAGGGCAAAATAGAGGTTGAAAGAATCCACCGATCACCTCCTGAAAAAAGATCCCAAAAAGAAAAGTCTTAGGAATTTATAGCCAGGTTCTGGAATTCCCAGATCAAGGAAAGAATATTACAAGCAGCCAGGAAGAAACAATTTGAATATTATGGAAACACAATCAGGATAACTCAGGACCTGACAGCTTCTACACTGAGGGATCGAAGGGCTTGAAATATGATATTCCGGAGGTCAAAGGAGCTGGGATTAAAACCAAGAATCACCTACCCAGCAAAACTGAGTATCATGTTTCAGGGGAAAATATGGTCATTCAGTGGAATAGAGGACTTTTCAAGCATTCTTGATGAAAAAAACAGAGTTGAATAGAAAATTTGACATTCAGATATAAGAAGCAAGAGAAGCATGAGAAGGTAAACAGGGAAAAGAAATCATAAAGAACTTATCAAAGTTGAACTATTAACATTCTTACATGGAAAAACAGTAATTGTAACTGATGAAACTTTTTTCAGTATGAAAATAGTTGAAGGGAATAGAAATATATATATATATATATATATAGGTCTATATGTGAGGGTATATGGGCATATGAATACACATGTGAATGTGTATATATGTTTACAGGTATACATAGATAGAGGGCACAGGACCAATTTAATAGGAAGGGATGATACTTAAAAGGTGAAATTAAGAGGTGAGAGAGGAATATAATGAGGGGAGATGGGGAGAGACAGAATGGGGTAAACTATCTCATAAAGAAGAGGCAAGGGGAAATGGATACACTGGAGGGAAGTATAGGAAGGCAAAGGGAATGGGTCAACCTTATTCTCATTGAATTTGGCTTGGGGAGGGAATGAAATACACACTAAATAGGGTATCTCACCCTACAGGACAGTAGGGGGGAAGGGGATGAGAGCAGGGATGATGGAAGGGAGGGCAGGCTGGGGGGGAGGGAAGTTGGAAGCATCCACTTTTGAAAAGGGACGGGATCAAAGTAGAGAATAGAACAAGTGGGAGGTGGGATAGGAGGGAGGGAAATATAGTCAGTCTTCTACAGTATATCTACTATATTAATGTTTTGCATTAGCTACACATGTACAACCTATACTGAACTGCTTATCTTCCCAGTAAGGGTGTGTGACAAGGGAGGAAGCAAATGAATCTTTAATTCAAAGTTTTAAAAACAAATATTTGTGTGTGTGTATATATATATTATATACACACACACACACATATACTATTATTAATACTATTTTACATGTAATTGGTAAATAAGATATACAGGCACTGGGGCATAGAGATCCACCATGCCCTACTGGAAAAGTGGAAAGGGGTATGGGAGAAATATGGGAGAGAGCGGATTGGAAGAGGGGATATTCTATGGGACTGCTATTTTGGGGTGGTGGATGGAGGAAAAATGGGGAGAAAATATGTAACTCAAAATCTGGCAGAAATGAATGATGTAAATCAGAAGTTAATAAAGCATTTGAAAAAAAAGAAAGAATAGTAATAATAGCAACAATAGTAATGCTGATTTGCATTTATATAATGTCTTAAAGTTTGCAAAGCACTTTACGAATATTGTCTCATTTTATCCTCACAACAGCCCTGGGAGGTAGATGCTGTTATTATCCGCATTTTATACATGATGAAGCAAGCCTCAATAGTTTCAGTGACTTGAGTAGATCCATACAGCTAGGAAGTATCTGAGGCTGAATTTGAACTCAGGTCTTCCTGAATCCTGGTCCTGGGATCTCGTCATGACACTGCCCTAGCTACCACTCCACATATACACGCAAAATCCTTTTTGTTGTCCTCAGCATTTTTCGTAAGTCTCAGTTCATTTTCAATAATAGTAACATTAAAACACTCTTATGTACCTTTGATTATAATCTTGCTTCTTGTCCTTGCCCCCAACCTGATCTGTTTTAAAAAATTATTTTATTGATGTTTTATTTTTATGTAATAAACACTACCCTCAAATACTAAAACCTCATAAAATATATTTACTGAATAAGAAAAACATTAAAGAATTAATAGCCTGTTAATACACATCACTTTCCATTTTTATAGTTCACAGATTATTAGCAAAAGGAAGAATGTATGCCTTCATTTTAATTTAATCATCTGATTCCTGGATTGTCCATTATTTTCCAGTTCCATTAGGCAAAACTAATCAATTTTACTTACTTTTTCTGTTATCTGTCTTTATTTTGTTGTCGTTGTAGGATTAATTCTTCTTGCTTTGTTTTTCTCATTCTGCATGTACTAGACATGTTTCTCTGAAATTTGCATGTTTTTTCATGGATTACGTTGCAGTACTGTACCATATATATGCCTATCTATACTACAATTTATTCAGCTTTTCCTTGATCTTAAGACCCATTTTTCTTATTACAAATATACATATGCATGTCTATATGCACACACACACATACATATCTTTTCTTGCTCTTATTAACATCTTTGAGTTATATAAACTTTAGTTGTGAAATTTTTTAAGTCTTGAACAATTTCAGATTGTTTTACAGAATTCACATAACCAGCAGTAGTAGATTAGTGTGTCTTTCCACAGACCCTCCACATCCTTTTACCATCTTTTCTAATTTGTAGTGTGAAATTCTTCAGAGTAGTTTAAATTTGTTGTTTCTATGATTTTTAGTGATTTTGAATAGGTTTTCAGATGGTCAATCATAGTTTTTCTTTTTTTTTTAAACTTTTCTATCCATCGATCACCTTTTTTTAGGACTGACTCTTAATCTTTAACAACTTTATGTTTTCTTACCTACCATCTTCAAATCTGAATTCATCATAGATTCCACTTGATCTCTTTAGATGCTTTCTCTTTTCTTCCTCATCAGAATCATTTGTGATGGTCCATAATGATTTTTTGCTTGAGCCTTGCATTTTTCTTGAACCTACTTTCCTTTTAGTCATATGGGATCATATATGTCTTGTCTGAATATTTTTAAACCAATAACCATAAAAAGCTGAAATCACCTTGTACACAATTAAAGTGCAAAACATCTATTCATTCTAGATATGCTCTCTCATTAAAGCCAAAGTTTAAGAAAATCCTTCCTGAATTAAACTTTGTCATGGCATGTTGTTCTTTAAATTGGTTTGGGGATAATTTTACTCTAATGGCTATAAATATAGATGATTTGAGCTGATTTTATAGCTGTTGAGTTAATTAAGGTTGATTTTATGTTTCTCTCCGATCGTTTTCCCCAGCAGGTCTGAAATAATGTGTGTTCAACCTGTCTATATACAGAATCAAGGAATTGTGACATGTAAAAGTTAAAATAGGGGGCTTTTTTCGCTGAATTTTTCTTGATTTGACAGCATGTTTCTTTAAAAAAAAAAAAAGCCTCTTACATGAAAGGTCTTCCTTGACTATTGCTAAGATGAGCTAGATACCAAAAATGACTCCAATGCTGGTGGAGACCTTTTGACTTTTTTAGATAGACTGCCATCAATAAACTCAAAGAATTAGTTAATCAAAATGCCTTCTAAACAAAAATTATTTTATTTCAAAGATTGGGAATGTGAAAGATCAAGTGTTCTGATAGTTAACTAGAGGAAAACAAACTTGGGCCAAAGTGCACAGAAACAGCACAGAACAGACCAGCAACTCTAGTAAATGGTATATGGTGGGGCCCTGGAAGAGAAAGCTGTTCAGGCAAGCAAGGAGATAGGAGAGTCAGACCAAAGAAAATAACTTTTCTATTCTTTGTGGGAAAACCATGAAATTAAGGGAAGAAAATGTCCGCAAATGGGGGATTTGTCGCATAGTATTTGGTTCTTAGATTAAGTGATGTTATCTTCATGAACAATTTTGCTAATTTAGCTAACTTTTATTATATCATTTTATTCAGCCATCATGCTATTGGACACTATGTGCTCTACTAGCTACTAAAATTTTAGCAGTGGCTTTAAAATATAGGTGGATTTAGCTATTGATGACAAGTGCTGTACTGTCATGCCTGCTCACATTCTGTCAAGAAACAAAATGAGAGGCTGTTATTAAAATGAGCTGTTTACTAGATGAAAGTTCTTACTGTCACGGAAAAGGGGATAAGGAAGAAAGATGAGGCACAGCCTTATTCTTTAGTCTCATATTGATGTTATTTTTAATCCATGTTTTAAAGATAGAGAAGCAAAGGCGAATAGAGCGGATAAAGCAGAAGAGGGCTCAGCTGCAAGAGCTGCTGCTGCAGGTATGTGGGTTTGTCCACGTGTGCGTGTGTGTGCACATGTGTGTGCGTGTGCTGTTTCCATTGTCTTAACCTCCTCTGTAGAATGCTCCTAACTGTTGACTTGCAGATGCTTGGGGAATGGATTTGTGTTGAGCAGCAGTAGCCTCTCTGCCCAGGGGCATCTCAATACCACGTTAGCCTCAGCCACTTTCTGCCTCTTGGCTTTGGAAATGATTCAGCTTTTTACAGTGTATACTTACCTTTTTCTTATAGAAAAAGAACGAAGGATTTATGTTGAAAAATGTAAATGTTTTACCCCTAGCATCTGCTGTTGTTAATGTCGTTCTGGACATAACTGTTAAGGCTCCTTCATACTAGTTACAATTTAGGAGTCTGTACAGTCATAGGAGCCTTCTCTGACTATGACATGGAAGTATCAGAACCTGAAGTAGTTTTCTGTTT
Source organism: Petaurus breviceps papuanus (assembly GCF_028583685.1). Classification (NCBI taxonomy): domain Eukaryota; kingdom Metazoa; phylum Chordata; class Mammalia; order Diprotodontia; family Petauridae; genus Petaurus; species Petaurus breviceps. The sequence continues at coordinate 12,993,570 of NW_027186457.1, read as the reverse complement.
AAGAAAAAGAAATGTAGTGTTTAAATAAGGATCCCTGTATTTGCAATTGTTTGGGTCACCACTAGGAGTTTGGATGTTTTTTGTACATAATGGAATCTTTGTATAAAATCATGTGAATTAGAGTCACCGGGTGGTTGGGCTGAATAACCTTTTTTGCTGTTGATTATTATAATTGGTATAAAAATGCACTTTGAACAATACAATAATGCCATTTTCTCTATAATCAGATAAGCTTCAAATAGAGCCAGAAGGGCTTTGAGAGTTTTATCTTTCTCAGCAGAAAGTCTGAGCCATTATTACTGGTTACAAACATTTTAAATATGTGTAAATACATAATTCAGGCTTAAATTACTTGAATTTTGGACTATTTGGATAATCATTTATTTTCTGTATGACAAAAATATTCTTTACTTGTTTGATTTCCCCTTATAATTTACTGAATTTTTCATAGTAATAATGCCTCATATGGTACTTTAAATTTTATAAAATGCTTTCCTCACAAGTCTGTGAGACAGAGAAGAGTAAATATTATTGCACATTTTTTAAGGTGAGAAAAGGTTCACAAATATTGAATGACTAACCCATTGTCACACAGGGCTTGGACTCAGGTCTCATCTGGTTTTCTTTCCACCACATACTCTCTTATCCTCACAAATGAAAGAAGAAATCTTCCTGAAAGTGGTTTTTTGTTTTTTTCTGCTTAAATTTTTTTATATAATATGTATGGCATAGGTCAACTAATTCTACAGGAATTTGATTAATATTACAAATGATTATTCTTATTCCTCTTATCTTCTTGGTCTTATGTCTGAGGAGAGAGCATAGGAAAAAAGAGAAAAAGCAAAACAGAGGAATAGATAAAAAACAGAGTTGAAGAAACAAATTGTTACTCAATGACTCCTGTGTTATAATAAAAACCTTGCTGAAGATTTGGGAAACACAGGATAAGGAATGAATTCATGAGTTAAACCAGCCTTTGACTTGTTTAGATAATTGTTAGTCTAAGGTCTTAGTAGACAACTCATTTGACCATTTACTTAAATTCACTTCAGTATCTATGCCCTGGCAAGAGATGGACATGTTCCTGCCTCTAGTTTGTCTTTCCTTTCCCTTGGTGCAATTGATTTGCCAAGAGTTCCTAATCTGCCATCTTTCCTATTTCTCACCTTAATTTTCATTTTTCTTCATTTCATTTCAGTTCTCATTGATATATAAATATATATATATATATCTTATATTCATATGTCTTACTATAATTATATATACTTTTCATTCACCTTTCCATTTTCCCCAGGTGCCTTCCATAGGATACCAAGAGGTAGTCTATGGTAAAGATTGTCTTGCTGGAATTGACTCAGAACTTTAAAGAAAAGCTTGTTTCAAATTCTAACACTCAGAACTGTTTAAAACTGCCCACTTTTAACCTCACAGTTCACCCTAACGGAGCTGTCTTTAAGACATGACCTTGGGCACATCCCTGGTGATTTTATGCTAAATAGAAAGGATACCACTTGGTCTTAGGAAAGCCCTGTCTTGTGTAATCTATCCATTAGATGTTCAGCCTGAAGGATGAGACTGAAAAAAGTTCCTATTGTTGCTTTTCCTTATTTTTTATTTATACCACAAACAATAGACTAGTAATGACATGGCAGCCCAATTTATTTGGCACCTTTACAGTTTACAAAGCATTTTTCTTTTCTTTTTTTTTTTCAAGCATTTTTCTAACAACAATCCCATGATTTAGGTAGCTTATTCCCACAAAATGTGTGTACAAATTGTCCCACTGAAGTTAAGTGGGAGGAATTGAGGGTACAGGTCTGGCACCTGTGGCCACGAGCAGGCAGGGAACAGGTGACCTAAGTCTACTTACTGAACTTTTTTTGTTCTGGTTAAGGTCATCAGAAGTGTAGGGAACAGCTTCTGTCCTCACTAAAAAGGTGGAGTGATCTTAACTATCCTCGTGGTCATATCAAGAGACAGCCCATCAGATACTATTTTTTTAATCCGCTAGACTCCTGTCTCCCAGCCATACTATGCGTGGCTATTTTGCCTTGTGAATGTGTGTATGCATGTTCCAAGTGGTACATATGATATACATCACAACATGGCACATGCATGTAGCTGGACAGACCTGTTTTTAAGGTATATTTGTGATACCATACAACTACCATATAAGTGCATAGCAGTGGGACTGGTGAACCGACACCCTTCATGCAGAGTAACATGCCAGCTAATGTGCATTAATGAATGGTCAGACATGTTTTCTAATCACATGACTTCTTTGTACATGGGCATTTGCATGTTGTCTTCCTGCTTTAGACTTGAGAGCTCCGTGAGAGCAGGGGCTGTCTTTTACTTTGTACTGCAGCATTTAGGAGAGGGAAAGAAGAAAGCATAGGTTCCTGCCATGAGCCCAGCCCTGTGATGAACACTTTACAAATATTAGCCCATTTGGTTCTCACAATAACCCTGAAAGAGAGGTGCTGTGATTATCCCCATTCCACAGTTGACGAAACTGAGGCAGACAGAGGTTAAGTACTTATCCAGGATCATACATCTAGGAAGCATCTGTGACTGAATTTAAACTTGGGTTCAAATTTTGGCTGACTGACTCCAGACCCAGTGCTCCATCCTCCATGCCACTTAGCTTAGCACGGTGCCTGGTATAGAAGAGGTGCTGAATAGATGTTTAATGACTTACTAACTGAATGTTACTAAATTTCCTTTTAAAAAAATTTAGATGATGCAGTCTCCTTCTGAAATTACAATGTGATAATTTTTTAAATTCATTTTTCCTCTTGGAAACCCAGCCATTGAGCCAAGCTGTTCTTCTCTAGTAGCCTCTTCTTGCAGGTTCATCTTGTTACGAAACATCAGGGTAGGTACCTTAAAGAAATGACAGCCTCAATTAACTGTCCGATTCTAAATCTGTTCTAGACATCTTTTTTTTTTTTTTTTTGCTTTTTGGAGGGGGGAAGGCAGGGCAATTGGAGTTAAGTGACTTGCCTAAGGTCACATAGCTAGTAAGTGTTAAGTGTTTGTGGCTGGATTTGAACTCAGGTCCTCCTGACTCCAGGGCCTGTGCTCTATTCACTGCATCACCTAGCCATTTCTCTAAATATATTCTAAATACCATGATGTTCGAATTAATGAATCACATCCACTTATCCCATTCCATTGTTGTTATTCTTACTTTGTATAGCAAATCGCTTTTAAAAATCTGGTACAAAGGAATCGGCAGAATGAACAGCAGAACCAGGGCCCACCAGCTTTGAACTCCACAATACAACTGCCTTTTATAATTGTCAACACAAGCAAAAGGACTGTCATAGATTGCAGCATCTCGAGTGACAAGTAAGTGTGAGTAAGGTGGGATGTGGTTTCATTTTGGGAAGCAAATGCATCTTCAGATTCCTATCCAAGAGACTTCATGCCTGCATGTGAACTCTGATTTGATGACTTGGGACAGCCAGCAGCACATGGCAGTCATGGCATGCTGCACTCCTCTGACCATCAGTATTTATCCCCATGGGCCTCACTGTCCTTTCTTCTTCCTGGTATTTTACTTTTCTCTTTAGATCTCCTTTGCCTCTGCTGTGTTCTTCTTAGTGCTGGGCACCTGGATCAGCTCATGAGAGGAAACAGAATTTTTAAAAAGGGGAGTGATAACCTTAGGGGCAGCAGTAGCAAAATGTTTACTTGACAAATTGCCTGAGGCGATAGTATATTCTGTAGTATTTGGATACTATTGTATACACTGCAGTGTTTGGACTCCTAAAATATTACATGTGAACACATACATTAATTACTTCTATATCATATTCATAGATATGATCTTTGGAAATATGCTAATCCTTGGAGAAACCACATACATAAAATAGAATCTTTCTACTTGGATTGTGTAAAATTAACCTTTTCAGAGTCAATTTAATAAGAAAGAAATAATTAATAATCAGAAATGGAATCATTAAAAGTCACACATTAAAAGTCTGTGGCTATAAAGTAATGCTAAAAATCCTTAGCAAGATTCCAGTAGGATCTTTCCATTGAATTGCCAGTCTGAGTTCTTGCAAGTCACCCTGGTGTTTTTGCACAAGCTAAATTAACCTCGTTTTTATTTATTACATGGCTTTATATATGTGATATGGTTTGATAAGTTTCATGTTAAGCAAAAGCACATACTCATATTGAGGATTTTTGTTCTGTATATGTTGACTTCTTAAAGTTGCTGAGGCTTATAGAGTCAGTATGCTATACTAGGCTGTCCCTATTGTGCATATTTTTTAAAATGACATTTCAGATACTTGCAAAAATTAAAATGATCTATTAGAAATCAATCTCACTAGGAGTCTTTCAATAAAACCATTGTCATGTTTTGGAAGATATCAGTCAGCATTCTACTGGTCACTGAGGGATGGTTCTATAATGTTGCATCTGATTACTCTTCACAGCATATTTGAAGGTTAAGGAGATGACAGAAACTTTGGGAACTATGGACCTACAAAAATAGTAGACTTATTCTCCCTTCTCTGCAGTTAGCAAGATTTTCATGTACATTAGTGACTTTTTAAGAATGGCTCTTCAGAGTTTGGAACAAGGCTCAGGAGCCTATCAAAACTTGTTAGTCCAGCGCCCCAAAATTTTGTCATTCAGTTTCATTAATGTCTGATTTTATTTTTACCCAAGGTGTGTTTTCCCATAAGTTACTAAGAAAGCATTTTTGATGAATGTTAAATATCGAAAGTGTGCACTTTAAAATTTTGATATCTGTCTACTCCTACTTTGTTTTCTTTGTTTTTTTTTTTGTCTTTCTTCTAAACTGTATACCTCAGATTATTTGAACATTCCCAATCAGCATTTATTTGACTCCTACATTTTGGAATTTCACCTAAGTGTGTTATTGTGCTATTATTAATTTTTATGCTTGTTCAGTCAGTGGTTTTTAGTCACCTGCTATGTGTCAGTCACTATTAATGTTTCTAGAATTGCCTTTTGAGAATAGAATGTACTCTGGACTTAAGATGATGCCCACAGAACTAATTTTTGCTGGTGATTTTCTGTAGTAAGGATGTGCTTGTCCAGATTACCTCTGTTGGTGATGTTTAGAGAATGTGATCTCTGCATAAAGACAAAGAGCTAAAATTTGATTTGATATCTTCATTCAAGCCCTTTTCCAAAAACCATGTTGCTTACCATATGTACCCCAAAGAGAAATCCAAAGAAAAATAGCCGTGTGTCCACATGATAATGCTATTATACTAGTTATAAGAACTAAACAAATACATAGGCCTTGAAGTACAGAGTTTAGGTAGCCAGGTAGCTTTGTGAAGGAGTGAACAAGAGAAGAATTTGGTTTTTAGATACTCCTTCTGTTCACATATGTGGGGCAGTCAACATTTGGCTTTTGAAAAAAAAAGTACAAAGTACAAAAAAATGTGTTTTTGCTACTTAGTAGGCCATATCACAGTAGATCAAATTGAAGTGAAAGGGGGAGATAATTGCCAAGCTAAAAATTGTTTCTTTTGTGGGCAGTGAGGTGGTGTCATAGTGCACAGAGTGTGCTGGGTCTGGAGTCAAGAAGACTCATCTTCCTGAGTTCAAATACAGCTTCAGACACTTAACCAGCTGTGTGATCCTGGGCAAGTCACTTAACCCTGTTTGCCTCAGTTTCCTCATTTGTAAAATAAGCCAGAGAAGGAAATGGCAAAACCACTCTAATATCTCTGCCAAGAAAACCGTAAATAAGGTTACAAAGAGGGGCGTCTAGGTGGCGCAGTGAATAGAGCACCGGCCCTGGAGTCAGGAGGACCTGAGTTCAAATATGACCTCAGACACTTAACACACAAAAAACTAGCTGTGTGACCTCTGGTAAATCACAGGACTGAGGACCTGAGTTCAAATGTGACCTCAGACACTTAACACCCAAAAAAACTAGCTGTGTGACCTCTGGTAAGTCACTTAACCCCAGTTGCCCTACCTTCCCCCCCCCCCCCAAAAAAAAAAAAAAAGGTTACAAAGAGTCAGACACTGCTGGAACAAGTGAACAGCAGCCACTCTTGGCTTTTGAGAACAAAAAGTACAAAGTGCAAAAATGTGTTTTCTTCACTTTAGACACAATAGACCACCTAACAATAGATTAAGGTGAAAAGGGGAAGTGGTTGCCACTGTCCTCACTATTTTTATTTTTAATGCAATATAGTGTAGCTTTTACAAAGGAATATATGTATTGGGTTTAGAGTAAGTAAAGGTTCTTGCCAGTGCAAATTTTCTGCCTTATGTTTGAGCCAGCTTAATGAGCACTACAGGTTTATGCTCTCCTATGTTCCCTCACAGATAAGTTGCTTTAATTAGGAAACTAGATCATTTGAACTCTGCAGAGATGCTCGTTTCATAAACACAGCTGAATGGCACTTAACCACTGGGAATTTCAACGAAATTTCTATCCATTCTTAAAATTTATATTTACGTTTCAATATACCTTGTATAATGTATATACTGAAAACAAATCCCATACCTAAAAAAAAACCTTACCTTTTTCTCTGATGCAGGTTCGAGTATCTTTTTAATTTTGACAACACTTTTGAGATCCATGATGATATAGAGGTGTTGAAGCGAATGGGAATGTCTTTTGGCCTGGAAACAGGCAAATGTTCACTTGAGGACCTGAGAGTTGCAAAATCATTGGTGCCAAAGGCTTTAGAAGGTTACATCACTGGTAAGATGTTTTAGAATAATTTTCCTTGAGAAGACTAAAATTCAGCAACTTTACCATGCCTTTTCAATGTGCTGTTATTTCCAGGTGCCATTTAAGCAGTTTATGAAAGATAGCAAGATCTCCTTAGTGAATGATATATAAAAGATAGAGAAAAGGTTCTGTGATCAAAGAAGTGGCAGGATTTCTGCCTGAGGACAGATTTTTAAAACCTTGAATCTGAATATAGATGAATGGCTCAGGGAGGCTGGCACCAAAGTTTGTAAAATTGGAAAAGATAAATAGAAATAAGATAAATACAGTTCACTTTGTTGTCCACACAAGCATATGATAAGTTGACAGAGACTTAGATTTTGGGATATTGAACTCAAAGGAATGATTTTTTATTGTGTAAAAATTTTCCTAACCAGCAAATTTCTTTGAAGTAAAGGAGCAAAAGGCCTGGTTTTCAAAAGAAACCTGTCTCTTTTAATGTCCATTTAAAAAGATTTTTTTTAAAGCAATAGTTTTTCCTGAAATTATTTTCTTGCAGTCTCATTAATTTAGGACTTTACTAATTTAGAATGTGTGATATTTCCTTAGCCTGGGTCCAGATTTGCCTTGGGCTTTCTATAAAGATAGTTTGATAAAATGAGTGATAGTGAAAGTAGTGTTAAAGAAAATAACTATTATAATCTATTTAAGAGAAAAACTTTTAATATAATAGCTAACATTTAAGGTTTTTGAGGTAATTTACATATATTTTCTGATTTGGTCCTCAAAACCTTCTTGTGAGGTAGATACTCTGTTTCTTCATCTGTAAAAAGGAGACACTGAAAGGCTGACTTTAGGGTAAAACTCAGCTAGAAAGGGTCTGAGGCAGGATTCAAATGCTTCTCTTCCTACTTCTCTGCCCACTGCATCATGCTGCCTCCTTGTATTCCTAACAGTGGCCACTGGCCTACAGTGTGCTGATCAACAGTGATTTTATTAATCTCTTCATTGTTAGGAGTGAGAATCACTGTAATCTGAGTTTGTGTCAGTTTATACATAAAAGCATTAAGATTGTATTAATTTACATTTTAATATTATGATTACAAGTGTTGGGCATGGCCCTTATGATCACAGTCATATTAAAGATCATCTAGGTATTTTGTATATGAGGCCACTGAGACCCAGATGGTGAAAGTGCTTTGTCACAGCAGACCTAGCTAAGGGCATTTTGGTCTTTCTCAGATGTTTTATTTTACATTTTTAATTGGGAAAGAGCATGTTTGTTGGTGCTATGAAAGTTGTTTAATTTTCATTTAAAATACAAGGAACTGTAACAGGAAAGCATCAGAAACTCTTCAGTTAGCTTGTTTTTAGTCCTTTTGCCTAAATTCTCTTCCCTCTCAGCTCTCCATGGGATTGTTGGGCTGTTTTGCCTCCTAACCACAACTTGGAGTTGGAATCCCAGTCACACTGGCATTTTAGCAGTGGGCTGAACAGAGGACTTTACTCAGTACACCAATAAACTCCCTCTAGTTTATTCTTTTATAGTCCCCAGGGAGATTTAGGCAGGCAGGCCTGTTGTTTTGACTTGCTCCTGACCTCATTTACTGGCTGGGGCTGGGATATGACCTTTTTAGCTCCAATTTTTTTTTAAAATTCACGCTTTTTCAATTGTAAAGGGACATGAATAATTGTTTTGCAGCTTGCTTATACAAATAGGCTTCCTTTTTATTTTTAAAAGCACTGCAGCAAAGGAACAGATTTGTCATTGAGCATTACATGAATGAATACTGACATAAGTCATTCAGCTTTGTGATATACTCATTCCGTTGTTAATATCTCAGAACAAAGGTGTAATGAAGATTGAGCCATAGGTTTACATATTCTCCTAAGATCATAGACTTAAGAGCTGAAAGGGAATATCAACCTCAAAAGCCATTGAATCCAACCCCTTTATTGAACAGAGGAAGAAACTGAGACTCAGTGAGGGCAGGTGACTTGCCCAGAGTTACACAGTCAGTGTCAGAGGCAGGATCCAAACACATCTCTTCCTGGCTTCAAACCTCTTACTAGCCATTATCCCACCTGGCTGCCTCTAATTTGTCTCCTAAACAAGTAATAGTCTTTTTGACTGAAAGTAACCATAAATCTTAGGATCACCTTGGGAGTCCTGGCTTCAGTTTGTCTGCCCTGTTCAGACTTGCTTTTATTTAACATACTGAAAGTCAGCTATTCTGAGAACTTAAGTCTTATATAGTTGTCTGATTTATTTCATGAGAAAATGAGGTTAAAGTTAATATATTCATTTTGTTTACCTGAACACATGGAATAAACACCCGCTGAGTGAAACAGGAACAGTATAAAATGTTTGCATCCTAATTATATATACAGTAATAAGTTATAGATCTCTTTATCATTTGTGTAATAATTGAAGTGAGACTTGGACAGACAAAACCAAAAAACCTTGTATTTTGGCAGATAAAATTTTAGAATGAAACTTTGATCTGCCTTTTAGCTTATATTAGAGAATAATTTTATATATAAATAAATTTAGAAATTTGAAAACAAATCTAAAATATTTATATTATATTAAATTATATTTATCTTATATTCTAAATTTGGTGAAGGTGAAACATTTCTAAAAGGAGAAAATGCTATCACTTTTACCAGATTTCTCAGTGATACCATATACTATAAAGCTCTTATTTCTTTTATTGTAATCATATCTTTCTCACTTCCCTTCCTCTAGTCATGAGCAGTCTCTAAAAGGGAGTGCCAAGGGGCACTCTAGGACCAGGAGGGGTTGTACAGTCAGAAGTGAGGCTTTTGAAGCAAGGAGCTCCAACAGCTTTGATGTAATGGCTCCCTCACCCGTTTGCATGTTGTTGTCTTCCTGTTTTAGAAAGGCACAGCAAGAAAAGCAAGTAATAGTAGTTACAGCTTCACATTGATGGTCCGCATTTCTATAATGCTTTACGGCTCTCCAAGCTCTTTTCCTCACAGCCACATGAGATTGGTCGGGAGTGTGTCATTGTCACAGTTGTATGTAGAGGATGGTTGGACTGCAGATATGGTGACTTTTTTTAAAGCTGCATTTCCCAAGGATGCACAGTGTGTTGGGCTTGAAAACAAAGCTATTGGTGCTATATCTAGTATTCTTCCTATTTCTCTATACTGTTTTTCATGAGCAGAATTGATAAAAGCACCGTCAGCCTCTTCTCTGGCATTCTGATAGGATGTTTAAGCACAAGCTATATTGTGGCCAGCTGTCCAGGTGGTCAGCCTCCCTTCAAGTGCTCTTGTATCTTTTCACTTTCCAAACCAGAAAGATTGATTTAGATTTGATGGTTTATTTTTAAATCCAAACCAGATCCAGAAAGAACTGTTCACCCCTTAAATTCAAACTATTCTTTAAGCAGACACTATCATTATAAATGCTATTATGGTATAGCGCCAGTGTGATATTCAGAGTGCCTGTGGTTGCTATAAATACACCTGTATGGTGCTCAATGGCAAAATATAACAGACTCTCCATATATAAGACAGAAGTAAAACATTTATTCAGATACCAGGAAACTGAATCCAACACAGAAGTTAATGCACCACAACATAGCAGAGAGTCACACCAGCCTTTAGCCTTCCAACAAACCAACACAGGACCAATATTTACTCACAAGCCTATCTGTCTCCTTCAGAAGCATCCTCTCCTCTAAACCGTCTAGCTTGCTCTGACTCCCAGCTTCCTGTGGGCTCAGCTCCACCCTTCAGCAAACTTCTCCCACCATAGGCTCCATATGACCACATTCAGCCTCTCAGGGGGCAAAGTATAATTTCAAAGCAGGGAAGATTTTCAAATTCCCATTCCCATTACATGTGATAGACACTTCTGAAAGCAAAATGGCCTTCAGGTCCCCAGCAAATTGCCCACTTTAAAAAAAAAACTCCCACTTTTTAAAAGCAGTATTCTGTAGGAAAGAAAATCACTTGTTAATAGCATTACCAGTTATCTGCTAAGTCCAAATGACCTTTACAGTGACTTAGAATAATCAGTGATTATTCTACATTGGTACAATATTCATATGATTTGGGGATAGCTTAAAAATTCTAGAATATACCTTTGTGCATCTGTCTTTGTATTAAATTAGAGTTGTGCTTTAATTTGAAAAGTTTAACCCTTTATACCTAAAGCTTGACTTTGCAGATTTATTAAATTGTATCTATTATCATTTAGTACAGAAGAAAACTAGTCCATGACAAAGACAGCAACCAGATATCTGAGAACAACACCACTTGATGTCAGCTCGAATCCGAAAAAAGTCAGCTATTTCAGGAATGCTCATATTCAGTAACAAAATAAAACTTACACTTTCAGCCTTTTTTATTACCAAATATAGAGGACATTTAATGTCACTATTAAGACGGATAGCGAGGGTTATTATATCAAAATTTATTGAGGAAATTTCTTTGCTTGTATAAGTAAAACTTGATGTTGCATGAATTTGTGAATTTATGCCTTTGGTCATTTAAATTCTTGTATGTTATTAACTACTCCCATAATTGGAGTAGCATGAGTACTTGAATTGCTGTAGGAAATGACTTCAGGCTGTGTGAAACAAGTTCTCAAACAGTAACTCCCAAAGTCCTTGTTAACCTCTTTTTGTTTTTTACATTTTTGTGCAAACTTCCAGGGAGGGTGGTTTTCCCACTTGTACCATTTGTATATATAAAAAGCACACTTGCACAGGAATTTCATTATATCCCCTGACTTACACCCTTTAGCACTGACTAGGAGTATGAATTTGGATCAGATGCTCAGCCCCTTTGAGTCTCAGTCTCAGCCTCATCTAGATGGGGGAGGATGGGGTAGGGCAGAAATAGATTATCATCTCTAAGGTTCCTTGTGACTTTAACATAACATGATTTTCTCTCTATTGTCAGAAAAGGATTATATCTTTATAACTATAAGTATTTTAATGGTGTTTGAGTTTGACTTTCTCCCTCTCAAATTATCTCATATTTACTGTTGTATTCCTTCAGTCGTAAGTGTCTTGAGGGCAGGCACCATTTAATTTTTGTCTTTATGTGCCCAATTCCTAGCACATAGGAGGAACTTAATAAATGCTTCAAAACTTTGTTGAATAAATATTTTATAAGATGTATAATATTGTAGAGGAATGAGAGGGAAATTAATTTTCAGCCCTGTCGTTCGCTGTCTCCTATACCTTTAGTTAACTTTTTTTTTTAGTCTGAAACTATGATTTCAGTGGTATAAGGAACACTTGCCAATGCAATGATAGCTATTTTGCAACTGTTTTGTACCTGTTACGTTTCATAAGGAGAGCTTTGAAATCCAATCTTATTTACTCTAAGACTAGCTTTCTCACACTGTCCCACACTGCCTCTCCAATTGTATTTTTATTTCAGAGTATTTTGGGTTTTTTCTATTACTTTAAGTTTTATGACTCGCATTTACTTTTTTCTCTTCACCAACTCCTTGCTTTGCCTATTGACACCATAGTTCTTTCAGGTCTTTTGGGGGAGAAAAAAAAGGAATGAACCAAATATGGAAACTTGATCCTATTTTATTGCTGATCAAACTTGCTTTCTCTGAGAATAAGTTATTTCTTGCTAACACATTAATGATCATAGAATTAGCTAATATTTATTCAATAAGATGTGTAGTAACTTGAATGATAATAGCTCAGAGTGATTTGGAAGCAATTAGGCAATTCTACTGGAAGTTTGACTATCGGGAAACTTTTTAAAGTCTTTCTCAACTTCCTCACATTTAGAAATTAATTTTGTCTTCTTTTTCTTCCCATACCTCAAGTGTTGCCTTTTTTTTCCCTTTCTTCTATGAAATAAGTGAATGGGAAATATTTTCTTTTTTCCCCAGTATCATCTTCTATAGATTTTTTTGAAGGTGCTAAAGAAAATTGGAGCGACTTTCTCAGAGAAATGACAGGTAGATTTAAGGGAACCTCTTAGCTGCAGTTAAGATCAGGTTAATCCTCTTACTTTTCCAGCCGTTCTTAGAACTGTTAACAGTACAATATCAGCCATGAAATTTGCACCATATGTACTTCCTGTCTTTGTGGGTTTTTTTAGATATGTCTACGGGACCTTCATGGTTGAATCAGGGGCTACTTCTGAATTCAACCCAGTCAGTTCCAAATTTAGATATGACCAGTGGTACCACTTTATCACAGTCAAGGTAAGCTTCCAGAATATTCATGTATAAAACTCTAAAATATGCACAGAACAAAAAGAGCCTAATCCTATGTGAAGGAAGAGCAACGGGTCTATGTGACACCTTCAGAAGAGTTTACATTTAGAAGCTCACTAAAAGATCTGTCTGTGGTCTTGCTTGATCCAAATTCTCATTTATTCTTTTGTATATTTATCAAAGCTTAAATATTCTACCTGGCAATTAATGGATTGTGTATTCTTTTAATTATTTAATAGTATAAACCAAGGGTTTTGTTTGGATGCTGAAGTGGCCTTAGCAACTGGGCATTTCCTTGCCCCAAGCAGTCAGCAGTCCAGCAGCGCAACATCCCACTATTCAGAGTCCCGAGGAGAGACCCCCTGCTCTTTCAACGATGAGGATGAAGATGAAGATGATGAGGATCCCTCATCCCCAGAATAAAGACAGTAGAAAAGCTAAATTTTACAAAATGCTGCTCGTGTGTGTTTTTAGTGTGAGCTCTTATTCTTGATGTGATTGCTTCAGCTATTGCCTTTGTTTGCACTGTGTATTCAGTGACAATAAATGAAACACAACTAAAGACATCAAAGTTAAGATGATTAAGATGAAAGTTAACATAGTATGAATGAAGACTCTGGCCATACAAAACACTAGGACACAGCGCAAACAAAGCATATTTTCCTCTGTGGCTGAGGTAAAGAAATCCCTGAAGACATGGCCAGTGAATGAGATTCAGCTGCCTTCTGAGATGTGGGACCATGGTCTTCTCCCACGCCTATCTCATACTGCTCAGAACTGAGAGTGCGACAAGGAAGATTCCTTAGCTAAAATACTTCTCATGCTCATAGCTCTCCGCTGTGCTGTTGTGAAATGCCAGGATGAATATTTGCATTTATGCTTCTTACGGTATGCGTGAGGTACTTAGAATGTTTGCTCACCTGACTCTAGAAATCAAAATCTTAAAGTAGTTCCGAGTGCTGACATTTCTTGAGGTAGCGGAAAGCCTGTTTAATGATGTGTGTCACCTACCAGCCACTTTAGACATTTGTCAAGGAGGTAGGAAGATCAGCTCAACGCTTTTACTTCAGTGACACCTCAGATGTCATTTGTCATGTTCAAGAATGGGAATTAGGATAGTTAGCCAATGCAAACAAAAGAATTTATTAGGGCTATTTATGGAAGACGGAAGAATCTCTAATAGCATTTCCATGTATATATTTGCCAGCACTGCCTTTTGCCAGTGCCTACAATTGGAATTTGACAGGGAAGGAAACTGTAGAAATAGCTTTAATCCAACTGTTAGCGTAATTCAGCCAGTTTATTTTAAACAAGAACAGCAGAAAAACAACCAACTCAAGTTGTGAAGTGCTTGCTTACGTTTCATCTGACAGTGTTGTCATGTCAACAAGCAGATAGTTTGAAACTGAAGCAATTGCTTTCAGTTTTGTAAAAGAAAATATCTCAAAAATACTAATTGGTAGGCCCTTCTGCACTTTTATTGCTTAGTACATTTCATCAATCTCATTGGACCTTTTAATGAGTAAGTTGCATCTCTCATGAACTGGCCCGTATTTTGGTTTCGTGGAAATGTCATAGTATGTTGTGCTTCCCACTTATTGAACTTAATAGTAGGTACAAAAAAATAGTTTTGTAGCCAAAGATGCTGTTAGGAATACTATGTTATTGAATTCTGTGTCTGTTTAAAAGGAAGAGTGCATGGGGAGGGAATCCTTAAATCACAAGTGTAAAAGATTCCTTATTGTGGTATTAAAGCTGGGAGTAGGGAAGAGGGAGGAGATTCAGAATCAAGCCAAAATCCCACCCTTGTGCTGAGGAGCCTCTTCACTCTGCCTTCTTTCTACTCTTATTCAGTCAGATCTGAAGTCCAGGAAAACAGTAAAATGTAAACCCTTTAAAATCTCTCAATGGTATCCTATATCCATTTAAAAATGTATGTTCATCAGAAAAGCAAATTTGACTTACTAGTATTTTGGCAGTTTGGAGAACTCATATCAAACTATCCACAAATTCTTATCCTGATATTTAATAGACACAATGTGATACTATTTTAAGTTGGAGAAATAACGAAGGCCTCCACACTGTCATATCCCATATAGTTATCCAAAATATTAAAAATTAAGTAAACCCTATACTATTCAAAACAAAAAATATAAAATGCTAATATGAAGATTGATTTGAGGACTATACATTCAGTAGCACCTTGATTTTGCAGAAGCCAAACAATGAAGGGAGAAATCATTTTCAAATGTTAATTTTGTGGGAAGCAAAGGAATGAATGATTCTAGTATTTTTTTTGATTGGGGTTTATAAATTACCATGGTATCTCTCAGCCCAGCTCAATTGCTGACCTCATTAGCTATGAATTGAATAATTCATAGTAATCCTTTTTTAAGTTATACGGAGTCTGGAAAAGGAAAGGATGTTTTGTAGTGCAGTGAACACAATAGGATAGTCCCACGTCTTTATTAAGGCTCAAAAACCCACAAACGAGGACAGAGGCCATCAGCCTCGGTCCACTGGAGAGAATACTCTGTCAAGATTATGTAATTAATCTTGTATGTAATTAAAATACAAGCTTTAGGTAGTTTAGGGGTCAGGAAGAGAAAATGATGATGTGTTCTAGTGTCTTGAGTAGAGAATTCATTTTAGCATGGATTTGGGAAGAGACTTACCAGTCAGGCATAACAGGAAGTGGCCATAAAGCCAACAGGCTTCAAGCCCCACACCAAGTATGTGACATGTCTGCACAACATGTTTCTGTGACTAAGATATCTGGGTTGGGGGGAGTGGAACCCAGGGACAGAAAACTGCTGTTTGACTATGAGTTAGGGAATAAACCTTTCACTTACTTCAAACAGCATCCAGATATTTAGACTGCATGAAAACAGACTCACACCCCTCAAGAAAAGTCCGAGTGAAGAGCGTGGTGCTGTCAGAACTTTTAACAGTTGTTCATTTCCAGACTCTTCTTTGTTCCCCCTTACCTCCCTTGTAGCTCCTGCCTCATCCATTTCTTCTCTGCATCCAAAGCAGAGCACGCTTGGCTTGAACAAGACTGCTTTAGTTTCCACCAAAGAAGCTTACATGCAGCTCACAAGTGTTCACAGCTTGCCTCAACAGTGCCAAAAGCTCCCTGTCATCTAGACCTGTTACACAGTTGTCAGGGCTTTTAAAAGTAAAGTGTTTGGTCGACGATCAAACCTCTACGTATTTGTAGAAGCAGTAATTCTTTCACCCACCTTTAATGTCCTGTGGAACTGGTATCTTTGAGATTTAGCAAACTCTAGCAGCCAAAAAATCATAGACTCCCTTGACCTTTTGGACTGGAAGGGACCTTAGAGGCCAAGACCAACCCTCTCGTGTTTCCTGATGAGGAAACTGAGGCAGAGGTTAAGGGGCTTAACCAGGATCACACAGCTGGAACTGAAATGTGGGTCTTTCTCTTAAATCATGTTGCCAGTCTGGGAAGAGGCTAGGTTGATCTATTTGTTAGAATTTTGCTCTTAGCTAACTCCTCTAAGCATACTTGATTAGGGGAAGAAGAGGAATATGGAAGTGAGATCATCTTCCTGTTTAGGCTTCTTTGTATGAAGGGAAGCTCTAGGTCACTTTTAGAAGATGCCCAGTATCCAGGTACTTTGGCTCCAAAGGTGCCCTTCCTTATAGTTTGTCACTTTACCTATTGACCATTGAGGGTAGCCCTCTCACTACAACCAAGGGCTTCTTCCCCTCTCAGTACTCTGCTCTCAATCTGACAACAGAGTTCCCTGGGCCTGCAGTGCACTTACCTGAATTGTTGTGAAGGAGGCTTTAAAAAAACTGCAGACCTATTTGCACAGAATAGAGCGGCTACTGAAAACACAAATTTTCACCACCACCACCCCTACCCCACAAAATAAATTGGCCTGAAACAGGCCCTTGTAGCCACTGAGGCCAGATTTACCTATACTTGTTTTCCCTTGGTCTAAGCCTCTCTCTCCCTTTCAAGTCATGTTGTATCCTGGTGATCACAAGCAGCATCAGAGAGCATTAAAGTGAATGGCCTTGTCTTCATGGTTAGGTAGACTATGTGGGAGTTGGGATTGGGAATGGTAATTCTAGCATATTGTTCTGAGCTCATAAAATAGAGCCAGAAGGGGCCTTAAAGATCTTAGCCAATTGCTTTTATATGCTACATGAAGAAGCTCAGAAAAGTGGTCATAGCAGTGGCAGAGACCAGATTTGAACAATAGTCAGGCCCTTGCCCCATTCTGTGGTGTTAGAAATGTGCCTCCTTTCTCCTCTGCTCTTGAGAGCATGCTTCCCCTAGATAATTCCATAAGTAATTAATGCCCATGCCCACTGCTAACTTTTACTTTACTCTCTGGTATTTTGTCACAAGAAGTTTGCTTATCCTATTAGGAAATAAACCAAGTGACTCAACCTCAGTCTGCCCTGGGGAAATCTTGTTGGTCACTGTCTGTTCCTATAGCTTGTCCTAAGGTTAATGTTCTCAGACCACTCATTTAAGTTTTTGTTTTGAAGGAACAACTTTGTCAGTGTAGACATAATCCAGTGTAATCTGGGCATTAATCCCACTCCTTAATGAATAAATGTGAGCTGGAGAAGACCTTAGAGACCAGTCCAGTCCAATTCTCTCATTTAGCAAAGGAGGAAATAGCTCCAGAGAACAGTGACTTCCCAGGTAGCATAACCATGGAGGTAACACCAGAGATGCTGGTAGTGAATTATCTGATTACTTGACCTGGGGCTTGGATCTGTCAAGTAATGATCCTGGAAAATATTCTGGCTGGAGTTGTAGTAGCTGGCATGGGTGTGGTATCTGCTTCTAAAGAAGTAGCTGTAGCTAGACTTGAAACTTTCTCTTTTCCACTAACACTCCAAAAAGTATGGGAAAGTTTAACTAGGATGGATGTTACACATTCACAAACAAGTCCCAAGGCAGTCTCTGGTGAATTGATGTTCAGAACTATAAAGCGCAAAATAAATTTGGAGAGAATTCGAAGTCTGTTTTGAACTTAAACTGTGATTTGGGTTACCAAAGTTCTGTTTATGCCCACCTCTTCAGGAGCATTTCTCTTATATAAGAAAATTAACATCTATACCTTTCATATTCAGGTGATCCTCCAAAAAGAAACTTTGGCATGGTGGGCTAGTATAATTAATTCATTCTGACCCAGGCACTAATCCCACTTGTGAATAAGTAATTGAGCTAGAAAAGACTTTAGAAATCATTTATAATAGTAAATACATATTAATATAAAATTACATCCTTTTGAAAGCCCAAACTTCAAATAATTCCATAAAATGTGCTACCTAAAGGGCCCTTCTAACTCTAAAATTATGATGCATATCAGGCATACATATATACATATGTAGGTCTATGGTATATCTACATATGCATATATACGTATAATTTCTAAGGCTATCATAACTTTTAAAACAAGATATCTGAAAAGCTAATAGCATTTTAGGTTGTTTAAAACAGACTAGTAGCTACAGCATCTTCAAACCAAGAAATGTTTTAGTATATTTAAAAGCCTTAATCAGTAAACTTCTCAGTAGTCATCTGTTTTTTCCCTGATGGATCTCTAGAGAGTTGACATCAAAATGAGAAGTTTTTTCTACACAAAGTATTATCCCTCAGCTGTCCGGTTGTCCTATTTTGGCACAAAGATGACAAGCTACTCTAATTGGCACATGAACTTGCTTTGTCAGAAAGGGGGCAGGAAAACCATCAGGAGAAGTTATTGGAAGTAGTGTTCCACATTGAGTTCTTGGAGTGTACGGAGGTAGCCCATCAGAAGTCCATGTGCTTAATTAGCTTCTATCTAAAACCTTTAGTGCAGGGCCTGAAAAGAAGTTATCACTTACTTACCTTGTACCTATTCAGTGTAAGCTGCTCTGAGGATACAACTATGAATAACACATGGTCCCTGCCCTTCAGAAACTTCATTTGTTTGTTTTTTTGTGGCCAAGTTTATGATAGTAACAACGCATAACAATCAGAATTCCAGGGAATCTCAGGAAGCTTATACCCAACCCCAAAATGATGGCACAAAGTGGGAAGCCAAATATTTCCACTTAGTCTTAGTTGAAACTAAACAGCAACATCAGTTTTCTAAAAGTCACACCTTAACCTTTGTAATATACACATTTACTCACATGTTTGAGAAGAAAGAGGTGGGGCGGGAGAATAGGATAGCACGGTGCCTTCTGCTTGCGGAACTCTGCAATCTCTAACCATGATATTGCTCACACAAGCCTTGTGAAGTAGGCGGAGCAGCTATATTGTCTCTAAAATGGAAACTCAGAGGAACTGGCCTAGTGGCACACAGCTAGTACCAGTCCAGAACTTAAAACCCAGGTCTTCCAATTCTCCTTAATATTTCCTTGCCAGACCCCCAAATAACCACTGTCCCACCCCAACCTCCAAAAAATAAAAAGTGAGAGTACTTTGTCAGAAAACTATTTGCCATTGCTGGGAAATACTATTTGACATTTGTTGTATGTATTCATAGTATAATTTCTTATGCAAGTCCATACCAAGGGGCCTGTAGATTTCATACCGCTAGTGCATTTCTGATTAACAGACTTTCCACCCTCTGGTTGGGGAGCTGATGAAGAGATGAAAAGCAGCCAAAATACAGTGGGAGTGAGAACTAGCAAGTCTAGTCAGCCATCTGTGGACCGTGATGGTGCTCTGTTGTGTTACGCTGAGGGCCCGTAGGAGTTTGCTGGCAGGCCTCACGTGCTGCTGTGCTCCCATCACATGGACACCAACAGCCCTTTTTAGACTTCTGGTTAGAAAACCACACGAGAAAGGAGGCACTCATCGCACAAGGGTTGCTCCAGAGAACTCATCTAAAATGGCTCTTTCCATTGAAAGGCAATGCAATGGATCCACATTTTCAGGCAGTTTAAGAAACCTTGCAAATTCCTTCTACACAGCACAATTCAAGAGTTTGTCATTAGTTTGTTTCTGTTGCCACCATCTAAGCAGCTGGATAGCTACCTTTTACTGCAGTGGCACAACTCCCTTCTGCCCAGACTACATATCAATTTAAAAATGCACCATTTTCCAGTAGCATTTATCTGTTGAGATTGTCCTGGATGCTTAGTCCCCTAAAAGGATCAGATCAACCAAGGACAGCCAGGACATAGCAGGTGTCGGTGGCAGATGGGTCCATTGCACTCTGTCATCAATGAGGTCAAGGCTTCAGTGGTGTTTTTGTTTGTTCATAACTGCTGTTTAGGGTCAAGATCATCACCTGCCAAAATACTGTCATGAGACTTTCCAGTTCAGATTTTCCCATTAGTGCTTGACAGGTATAACCTTTCTGCAGGCCCTAAAAAATAAAATCATCAACCACCAAGAAAGCCTGAATGGCTTCCAGCCAACTTGTAATGCTATGCATTCCTTCATGCATTTTGTTTTCAGCTGCAGCAAAACAGTTTGTTCTTATTCCCTGTCTCCACCTTCCAAAATGCTGTTAAAGCAATGGTATCTGAGGACTTATTGTTGTTTGACATTAATTTCTAATCATGTAATGTTAGGATTTACCATCACAAAGGACAGGTCCATTAGAAAATTGTATGTGGTGGTGCCACTACCTGCTTTAAACCATTTTAAACATGAGTAAAGATATAAGCAAGTTTTACTTTCCTAATGTGGTATCAATTAGGGTAACTGAACTAATATGAAATATTACTTTGTAGTATCACAAACTTTGTAAATAAATGCCCATTATTTTTTTATGGAAAATTTTATAGAAGAGGCTATTTCTGTACATGCAACTAACCCCATGTTTTCTGAAAGTGCTGCAAGGGGAGAGCAGATATGCCCTATAGGACTGCGCCTTGCACAGCGTTGGCGCGTGATGAGCATCTGTTGACTGGTGAAAAAATGAGATATGGTTTCTACAGTGATGGAAAGTTGTGCTTCCCATGGAGAAAGGGCTACATCAGATTGTTCTATGACCTGAAGAAAAAAAAATGTACTGTAGGAAAATAAATGATTTTAAGCAACTTGGTTTTGTATTATTATTTGAGAGAAGATATAAGGAATACGTTTCAGAGATATCGTTTGAAAAATAATACTGAAAGTGATGATGGCTCATCCTCCTTTCTTAGTGGAGGATACAGCTTTCTCTTGCCCTATAACAGAATGATAGAAGCAAGATCATGGGCATGGCAGGCCTTTTTCAGAATAAAACCCTTCTCATCCAAGAATCAGTTTTCCCTTTCACTTTATACCATTAGTGAAGGGCAGGAGCTTTTAACACCTAAGGTGTGTGAATGTAAAAACCCCAAACCACATGCTCATGCACACACATATACACACATACATGTATACACAGATGCATATTGTATATTTATATACATTTTTGGTAATTACATTTTCCCTACTTAATAGCATTTTATTTTTCCCAATTACATAGTTTTCAGTGTTCACTTTTGTAAGATTTTGAGTTCCAAATTTTTTTCACCCTCCTTTCCCTCCCCCTTCCTCAATATGACAAGCCATCTGATATAGCCAAACATGCACAATCATGTTAAACATATTTCAACATCAGTCTTATTGTGAAAGAAGAATCAGAACAAAAGGTAAAAACCACCACAAGAAAGAAAAAAAGAGAAAATGACATGCTTCAATCTGCATTCAGACTCCATAGTTCTTTCTCTGGATGTGGATAACATTTTCCATCATGAGTCTTTTGGAGTTGTTTTAGTCATTATATTGCTGAGAAGAGCTAAGTCCATCAGAGTTGGTCATAGCACATTGTGACTTGTGTACAATGTTGTCCTGGTTCTGTTCACTTAACTCAGTATTGGTTCATGTAAGTCTTTCCAGGTTTTTCTGAAATCTGCGCAGTAGCATTACATTACATTCATACACCACAACATTTCCCAATTGATGGACATCCCCTCAATTTCCAATTCTTTGCCACTGCAAAAGGAGATACTATAAATATTTTTGTATGTGTGAGTCCTTTTCCCTTTTTATGATCTCTTTGGGATACAGACCTAGTAGTGGTATTGCTGGATTAAAGAGTATGCACAGTTTTTTAGCCTGTTGGGCATAGCTTCAGATTGTTCTCCAGAATGGCTAGATTATTTCACAACTCCACCGACAACCATAGTGTTCCAATTTTCCCGCATCTCCAGCATTTGTCATTTTCCTTTTTTTTTTTTGTCATACTAACTAGTCAGGTGTGAGGTAGTACCTCAGAGTTGTTTTAATTTGCATTTCTCTAGTCCAGGGGTAGGGGACCTGTGGCTTTGAGGCCACATGTGGTCCTCTAGGTCCTGAAGTGTAGTCCTTTGACTGAACCCAAATTTCACAGAACAAATCCCCTTAATGAAAGGATTTATTCTATAAAACTTGGGCTCAATCAAAAGGCTGCACCCAGGGACCCTAGAAGGCCACATGTGGCCTCTAGGCTGCAGGTTCCCCACCCCTATAAGTCTAATCAATGGTAATTTAGAGCATTTTTTCATATGACTATAGAAAGTTTTAATTTCTTTGAGAACTGCCTGTTCATATCCTTTGACCATTTATCAATTGGGGAATAATTTGTATTCTTATAAATTTGACTCAGTTCTCTGTTTTAGAGATGAGGCCTTTATCAGAAACACTGACTATAAAAGTTGTTTCCCAGCTTTCTGCTTTCCTTCTAATCTTGGTTGCATTGACTTTGTTTGTGCAGAGACTTTAATGTAATCAAAATCATCCATTTTGCCTTTTGTAATGCTCTCTTTTTTGTCATAAAGTCTTCCCTTCTCCATAGATCTGACAGTAGACTATTCCTTGCTCTCCTAATTTGCCTATGGTATCACCTTTTATGTCTAGATCATGTGCTCATTTTGACCTTATCTTGGTATACAATGAAGAGTGTTGGTCTATGCCTACTTCCTTCCATACGATTTTCCAATTTTCCCAGCAATTTTTGTCAAGTAATGAGTTCTTATCACAGAAGCTGGAGGTTTGGGGTTTACCAAATAGTAGATTACTATAGTCATTGGCTACTGTGTCTTGTGTACCAAACCCAGGGGGGAGGAATCTGTGGCTTCAGACACGTGTGACCCTCTAGGTCCTCAAGTGCAGCCCTTTGACTAAATCCAAACTTCACAGAAGAAATCCCCTTAATAAAAGAATTTGTTCGATAAAACTTGGACACAGTCAAAAGGCTGCACCCAAGGACCTAGAAGACATGTATAGCCTCAAGGCCACAGGTTCCCCACTCCTGAAAACCTATTCCAATAACTGCATTTCAATATAATTAGATTCCTTTGTAGTCCCATGTATTTTATGCATTTAAAAATATTCTGAGAGAGGGTCTATAAGCTTCACCAGATTTCCAGTGGGATCCATGTCACAAAAAAGGGTAAGAACCCCTTGGTTAGACAATCTCTAAGGTCCCTTCCTCCCTAAATTTTAATTCCGAGTGAAAATGTCCATTCCAGGATGTTGTTTCAACCCTCTTTTTACTTGGTGAAATGCACTGTTTTTGAGACATTGACTTTTTAGTCTTCATCTTTTGCAGTTACTAATCCTTACAATGTCCATAAAGTACATTTCACATACTCATCTTTAAAATAGATCCATAGCCGACTTTCATTTTTGCAACGCAGTAACAGTTGAACTCCCTGCTGGAACAAAAATAATTAAGCAGAAATAGCTGGTAGTGACCAGATCTGAAAAGGTATACCAGATTCTACCATAATAGCCCCCACTTCTCACATTCTCTTCATTAACTAAACCAAGTGCTTTTAACATGATAGTCATCCTGCTGTGAAAGTATAACACCTTTGCTATAAGCTCATCCTTTCCCTCTGGCCATCTGCTGTTTAGTAATGAACCCTGAACTCTACCCTGGGCTGCAGAAAGGAAGTGTTTCCATGAATAGTTTAAATTCTGTTTCCTCATGTAGGTGTTTCTCAGGTGCTTTTCGCCTTGGTATTTTTTAAAAGGCATTTAAAAAGTATTAGCCAATAAAACAAGAAATTTCTGTGCTTTATTTTCATACCATCTGGAAAATAACAGTGAAGATAATAGCTGACATTTTTAGAGTACTTTAATGTTTGCAAAGAACTTTGCAGATATTACTGTCTTGAGATGAGCCTTGTGTCATCTCTGACAAATATTAGAGGTATTTTTATCCCAATTTTACAGGTTAACTGGGTCTCAGAAAAGTGACTTGACCAGAGTTACATACTAGTAAGTGCCCATGGCTGGTTTGGAAGGCAAGACTTCTGGATGAGATTCAAACCTCTATGACCTCCTGCTTCTGTTTCATGCTGAATGGGAGCTTGTGAGAACAATCTACTCCACTTTCACATCAGAAGAGTGGTTAATGGTTCATCAGTTTCTGGCTAGATAAAGTCAAGGGAAGGAGCTTGCCTTTTCAAATGCTGGCTAGAAGATTCCAGCTTCGGGGCTTCAAGCCAGAAATGTAGCATTCTGATGGAAAGACACCGAGGTAAAGCAATCATAAACTTTAGGTCATCCAACCTCATATCATCTGCAAAAATACCCCCCAAAGTTCTCCATAATCCGGGCTTCTATTTAAAATGGTGCCTTTCCTGTCCTCATCTCTGGCTGAGCCAGGAGCTTTGTTGAGACTTGCTTTCCCACCCTTGACCCAGTGTCTGACCTTCATACTACCTGCAGCCTCCTTTCAGGGTTGCTTCCTGTTAGCTTCCTCTTGAAGCTACCCTTGTTTCCACTTTCTTTGGCTTTCCTGTTTGAATTCCTGCTTGGTCGGCCCTTTGTACTGTTTGTTGTTTCATTCACTACATTGCCACCTGCCTGTATGGTCTTTCTGAATGGGGCTGATTCTCTTCTTACTCTTATTTTTTCAAGAAAGAAATAAGGTCTTCTCAGTTTCTTTGTTTTTTATGGGTTTTCTAATGCTTGTTGAAATAAGCTTCCTTTATCAAAAGACTAATTCTTGGATAATGAAGTGTCTCTTATTCTTGGTCACATGATTAGGGTGATCCAGTCCCATCAAAATAATCTCATAGAGTGCAGTGTAGCATTAGTCATCAATATCTGCTCCCTGGCGTCCGGGAGGTTCTGTATGAGTTACCAGAGCAGTTCCCATTGCGGGATGTGTCTGGGCGTTCACTTCATCCACCCCCTTTGTCTTTTCCTAAAGCACTTTGACCTATGTTGCCCTGGAACTCTTGGGTTCTGCTGTCTTTCTTTGGACCAAATCCAAGGTCATTTATTTCCCAAAGCCTAAATCCATTTAGGGATGATGATATGTTCATACATGCAGACATTTTGTGACCTTTCATTTATCCTGGAACTTCTGGACTTCTTCCCAAGATAATACATTTGAAATACTCATCTCTATAGGAATGGTTTTCTTTTTTTTTTAAAGCAATTGGGGTTAAGTAACTTGCTCAAGGTTACATGGCCAGGTGTTTCTGGCTGGGTGCTAAGTGTCTGAGCCTGGATTCGATCCCCAGGT
This sequence comes from Petaurus breviceps papuanus, assembly GCF_028583685.1. Lineage (NCBI taxonomy): Eukaryota > Metazoa > Chordata > Mammalia > Diprotodontia > Petauridae > Petaurus > Petaurus breviceps. The sequence goes on along the minus strand of NW_027186457.1, from coordinate 12,968,177 downwards.
CATCCCAACACTGGGGCTGGTGCTCTTGCTGAGCCACCTGGCCACACCAGGAATGATGTTCTGATTCAACTCGTAGATTAATCCCACCTTGAACAGGATTAATGTCAATATCACTAAGAAAGCAGGTACAACAGATTGTACCTGGGGAATAGCTCACCTTAGCCTGCCATCTGAAAGCTATTTTAATTAATTTTTTCTTGCTAGTGAGGTGCTAAGCTTGGTTATTTCTACCATACTGAAAGACTACAAATTGTTACCAGTAAACAACAGCAAAGCCCAAGTCACTTTACCCAAGTTTAGGCTCTAGGGGAAAGAGGTTTTTTTTTTCTTTTTGGTGGGGCAGTTGGGGTTGTGACTTGCCCAAGGTCACACGGCTAGTAAGTGTTAAGTGTCTGAGGCCAGATTTGAACTCAGGTCCTCCTGACTCCAGGGAGTCACTGCACCACCTAGCCGCCCCCAAAACATTTCTTTCATATTTTTAAAAAAGCTCATACATGGGGCGGCCAGGTGGCTCAGCGAGTAAGAGCACCGGTTCCAGTGTTGGGACGACCTGGAGATCGAATCCCGGGCTCAGACACTCAGCACCATACCCAGAAATAACTGGCCGTGTAACCTTGAGCAAGTTACTTAACCCCAATTGCTTAAAAAAAAAAAAAGCTCATACTTTTTATTATGCCAAATAAAATTAGCATTTTGATATACATAGTAGAACAGAAAAAAGATTATACATGAAACAGTGGCTCTCATAACTTGCTTTTCCTTTTAGTATATAATAGCTTGAGCATGTTACTTCCAAAACTGCTGCTTGTCTGTTTCCTTCTGAGATTCCTCCAGTTCTCTTCTGTGCATTTTTTAATGCATCTATGACCTTGTTATCCTTCTCTTTTTTGGAGGGCTATCATAACCTTACTCCTCTCCTTCCCCCATTGAAAAAGGAAAACAGTGGCGGCTAGGTGGCACAGTGGAGTCAGGATGACTTGAGTTCAAATTCGGACTCAGACACTTCACACAAAACTAGCTGTGTGACCTTGGGCAAGTCCCTTAACCCCAGTTGCCCCTCCAAAAAGCAAAAAAACAAAAAAATACATACAAATATGTATTATCAAGTAAGGCATATCCCCACTGTGTGCATGTGTGTGTTTGCTTTATCTTCTGCATTTTGGATCATCCCTTCTCTTTAAGCAGGTGGGTAGAATGCCTTACCATTGATCCTCCGGAATCATAGTTGATTGCTGTGTCGATTAGAATTCTTAACTCATTCAAAGTTAATTTTTCTTCATGATATTATTACTACATAATTAACCCTTTTTTGCTGCTCCCGTCTTCCTTAGACGTAGATCTGGTCATATACAATAATTGGTCCTTCTCCCAGCCTCCACTAAGCTGCCAGAGTGTTCCTAAGTGTGGCTGTGCGCGACCGTATCATTCCTCTACTTAATAAAGTCCCTGTTATCTCTAGAATAAAATACAAAGTTTTTTTGGCTTTAAAGGCTTTCATAACCTTTCTCCTCCTTTGACCTATTTCCTCTCCTTTCTCCTACTCAAAGATCCAGTGAGAGCTGGCCACAAGACAGTCCATCTCCAGTGTCTGTCCATTTTCACTGTGCCCTGTACCTGGAGCTCCCTCCTCATCTGCCTCCTGGCTTCCATTATTGTCTCGGTCTCACCATCTGCAAGGCCTCCTTAATCTTAGTGCCTTCTGGGCTGTATACATCTGACTGGTTCTTCGTTGTTTGTATGCTCTCTCCCCCTCAGCCTGAAAGAAAGTAGAGACTGTTCTTTTGCCTTTATTATTAGTGCTTAGCATACTCTTTGGCACATAGTAGGCCCTTCCTGAATAGTGATATTTATTCAGTTAAAACTTCTTTTGTGCCTGGGTTTCAGCCTGCTTTTCCAGCCTCATCTTGTCTGTGCCCCCTTCCCTGAACGTGTCCTGCATTCTCCTACCTTCTGCTGTTCCCTAACCTCGTAATGCATTCCCTCTTTCTCCCTCATCATCTGCTAAATTTCTACCCTTCTTTTAAAACCCAGTTTCGATGCCACCTCCTCCTAGGAGATTTCCTTAACCCCCAAGGTTGTTAATGACCTTGCCCCTTGGACTTCACATAGTGCTTTATTTTGCCTCTTTCTTATCTGCCTTTATGTAATGCTGTGTATCATACACAGGCTCCAGGCTTACTCTCCCAATCCACCCTTGGACTAGCAGGCAGGGTCATCAGAGTGAAGCTGCTGCTTCTCCCCAGCAGCGTTTTTGGGTTAACCTTGAGAGGTCACAAGTGTCTTTTCTGATAATATTACCCTTGAGTCCCCCATCCATTCAGTATTAGTCTCTACTGAGTATTTCCCCAATATCATCTGATGAGTGATTATTACTTCAATATCATTTTGACTATTTCATCTCTTAATATCAATTAACCAATTAACGTTAATTAGCTTTTGCAAAGGGATATGTACTGAGAACGCATAGCAAGGACTGGCAGAATGTTCACCTAAAACCCCTCTGCCCAGCTCCTTAGTCCTGGGAGAGCAGAGTCAGATGTAAAATGGACCACCAGATAGTCCCTGACCAGCACCACCAAGTTTACTTTGGGATATGCCATAGTTTATGGATTGCAGGTGAATCATGGGTGCTGGGCTGAATCAGGCAGGTTCCTTGTCCCTGGGCTAACAGCAGAGCCTGCTATAGACCTGGATTTCTGGTGGTTCTTCTGATATTTTCCCAGAAGATCATAATCTCCCGTTTTATCTCTGATATTCATTCTCCTGAAATCAGGAAGATATAACCATAAGAGATACAGAAAACCAGCCCCATCATGAACTCATAGCCCCCTGGTGGCCACGTGAAGAAACAGCTCCCCTACCTGGCAGCTCACTCCAGAGCTGTAAGGGAGAGAACATTCATTTATCCCACTTTTTTGCTGGAATAGCACACTCAGTTCTGCCTCAGCAATCATCTAAAAGGTTTTTTTGTCTCTATGCAGTAAGTCAACAGGAAACAGTTGTTAAAATATCTGCACAAGCTGTAACTCGGGGAGAAGTTGCCTCTGTTATATATTTTTAAAAGGAGGTTCCTCAAGCCTCCAGAAAGACTAGGTGGAATATATTGTGCATGTCTTAGGAACTGGGCCTTCACTGGCCAGGCCCCCATTATACAGGTGCAATGGGTCATATTTCCCTTTCAGACTTGTAAGCTTCATAGAGGTAGGGACTTTGTTTATCTCAACTTTGTCTCTCTAATAGGTATTTAACACATTTTTTTGAATGAAAAGTTCTCTGCTCTTCTCTGGCAGTCAGCAAATGCTTCTTAACTGATTACAATGTTGGCCCTAGATCTTTTAAAAGACATCCATCCCTTACATATGTTGACTATGACAGGTATGGCTTTTAACTCTCAATTTGGGATGGGCCTGCAAATCTGTCCGTGCAAAGATCCAGGTGGTTAGGAAATGCTTGGCAAGAAAAACAAAGCATGTTTGAGAAAAAAAGGGCTGTTCCCCCTCCCCCAACACACCCTCTGCGGTCCCCACCCTGTACTCTGGGTTGTTTCTGAAGTCTCTCCCTGTAGCCTAGAGCAGTCCCATGGCCCCAGCCAACATGCTCCCTCCTCCAGGCCTGAGAAAGTTCGTCATGGCATGTTGGAAGTTGAGTGTGACTCAGGAGCATTCACAGCGCCCTCACCCCTGGCTGCACCAAGCCTGAGGAAATGCCATCTCCGGGAGGGTTTGGCTTCTAGGGGAATGGATCTGATGAGGTGGGGCACTGGCCGTGTTCAGTCTTGGAAGCCTCTCAGAAATTATACTTTGGGCTCTTGTTTTGTTCCCATCCAAAGTGGCCACTCTGGGAAATCTTAGAATATAGCTAAAAAAAAAAATTCATGTAGGTTTCCATGGATTCAGGTAAAAAGGGCCCTTGGGTCCTATACAAGCATTCATGTAACAGTTCAAATTGGCAATCTTTATCTCACCCTCCCCCCAAATATACACACATACGTGTGTCTACACACATAAATAGAACAAATAAAGGACTTGTAGTTTCTAGAAGAATTCTATAATTTTTCTTCCCTGTCTTCTGAATCCCAGCTTCTTTCTCAGACTATTTACAGTCCTCCAGCCTCATAATGATACCCTGTGGTTTGGACTCTTCAGAAGGTAAATTAATTTGGGATTGCTAGAGAAGTGGCCACCCTTTACATTCTGTTGCATTGCACTTTCTCTAGAGTGATGCATACAGTTATACAGTCAATATAGACTTTTCTGTAAACGCTTGAATTGCCCTTGAAAGGAAATTAATTTGCAGTTACTAGGCAGGCAGCCCCATTCCTATCATACCTGCCTTATTCAAATACCACACAGACCAGGAGAGAGTAAAAGCTTGGTCTTTTGCTCCCCTGGGTCATGGCTCAGCCTTTTCTGATCCTCCAGCTGCAGGGAATATGCATGACCATTTTCTCCCCAAGATGTCTAGAACCGGTTGAGAAGACATCTATCTCAGCTCTATCCAGAAGGATCTTAAAACTTGGGATCCAGAAACCCTCCTTCCAGTCCATGCTTGCCATGGGTGACTGCAAGGGATATTGCAGGCAGGCATTCCTAGCCTCTTTAGGGACATGCCATCCAGATCCTAAGCCAGGCTCACCTCCCTTTAAGCTCTTCAAATTGATCGGCAACTTACCAGGTTGTCCCTATGTAAATGAAACATGCAGGAGACAATTGGAACATGGTAAAGGAGAGGCTAGAAGACAGAAGGGTCCAAGCAAGGAGAAATGCCTTTGTATGGGCTTTGGTTTTCTTCTCAGGGTGGGGCCTCTGAGACATGTCATTGATTTGTGGGGCATAGTAATGCTAATAATGATTTTTTCCCAAACATTTGCTTGGTTAAGCATGAAGTTACCAGTTAACCAACATGAGGATTATAGAATTTAGAGCTAAAAGAAAGCAAAATGCCTCCTAGTCCAAAGATCTTCAAAGGACGGCCTGAGGCACAAAGTTTCTGTTAAGGTGTATCTCTGAACTCTATGGAATTTATATTTGCAGTCAAGCAATAGACAATTATGAAGCCCCTCTGAGGGGCCAGACACTGTGCTAAGCACTGGCAAAAAGGCAGGCCCTGCCCTCAAGGAGCTTACAATTTAATGGGAGAAGCAGCCTGCAAACAAATATCAAAGCAAAGCTATGTACAAACAAAGCAAATGGCCTGCAGGATAAATAGGAAATAATTAACAGAGGAAAGGTGCTGGAATTAAGGAGGCTTGAGGAAGACTTCCTGTAGAAGTGGGGATTTTAGTTGGGACTTGTAGCCAAGGGGGTCAGGAGTCCAAGTGCCTGAGCTTTCCAACTGCCCCTTAGTATATGCCTCCATACCTCTGGCAAAGAATAATACTAATGGAGTGGGGGAAGCTTGAGAACTGTCTGATCCAGGGGTGGAGACTCTGTGGCCTCAAAGCCACATGTGGCCCTCTAGGCCCTCAAGTGTGGCATTTTGACTGAATCCAAACTTCACAGAACAAATCCTCTTAATAAAAGGATTTGTTCTGTAACACTTGGACTCGATCAAAAGGCCGCACCCAAGGACCTAGAAGGCCACATGTGGCCTCAAGGCCGCAGGCTCCCCACCCGTGGTCTGTTCCCTTCGTTGGACCAAGGAGGAAACATGCCATGCTCAAGTCCACACAGGTAATAAGTACTAGAGAGAGGGGCAGTTCTCTGGTCAATTCAACAACCAATATTAATCTGCAAATGTGCTGACTGCTGGCATACAAAGTCAAAATTGAAATAGCCCTTTTGTGTCTTCCAGGAGCCTGCATTCTGCTGCAGGAATTCGAGGTCATTTGACCAAAATTCAAGTGTTCTTTCCCCTCCATCACAGTGGTCTCCATCTTTCTTCCAACAAAGAACTTTAGTTTTACCCAACTGATTTAAAAGCAGGAGGTATAACTGTGGAACATTCCTCTAAATTGTCGTTCAATTGTGTCTGACCCTGGCCCCATTTGAGGTTTTCTTGGCAAAGATACTGGAGTAGTTTGCCATTTCTTTCTCCAGTTCATTTTACAAATGAGGAAACTGAGGCAAACAGGGTTAAGTGACTTAACCAGGGTCACACAGCTAGTAAATGTCTGAGACCAGATTTAAATTCAGGAAGATGAGTCTGACTCCAGGTTCATTCCCTGGGCCACCTTCTATTTCCCTGGATTATATTTGCATACAATTAGATATAGGGAAATAATGAAACCGTGTTTTTTTTCCCCAACTTCTTTCAACCCAAATATGGGCCAATTGAGCCCTTCCTCTTGGCATAAGCTCTGGAAAAGAACTTTGTTAAGCAGATTAGCGTCGGAGGAGAGGATGTGGAGATGCTGTTTTACCTACCTCAGTGAACAAACTTTTCAAGCAGACTAGCATCCTTCATTTATTCAACAATAGCTAATTATAAAAAAGCTTCACCTCTTGTTTCAACAGGTCCTGGCAGCTTACTGTGTGCAGTTGAAAGCAGCAGGATAGTACTTCGTTGACAGTATTCTCTAATTCAGAAGTTTGCTAACTTGTCTCCTAGTTCAGAACTGGGGCAGTTAGACAGGATACAGTTAGAAATTCTGGTCAGCGTCCCTCTCTCTTTAGCCCCAAAGAAACTCAGACAGACATCGAAGCTTTTGGTAGCATTCTGAGGTCTTGGATTCCCCCAGAAGTAAAATGTTCTTAGGGCTGCAAGAGAGACAACCCTCCCGAACGTTCAAGAACTCCCACCAGAAAGCTAGGTCCAGAAACTCCCACAGTCCTAGCCTCATGGGCAAGCACATGGGTGCCCCTACCGTGTGCCACTCCAAAACTCTGTTACTATTTTAGTTGTTTTCCATTTTCTTTTCCTAATTGGTCTTTGGGGGTTTGGAACAGACCTTTACAAGTACCAAAGCCAGCATGAGCCTAGAGGAACTTTGTACAATTATTTCAGCTGTGGGAGGTATGAAACTTTACACAGAGCTGTAAATTTGGGAGTTTGAGAATTGTGCCCTGGGACAGTTAAATGACACAGTGGATAGAGCACAAGCCCAGGAGTTAGAGTTCAAATCTGATCTCAGACACCTACTAACTATGTGACCCTGGGCAAGTCACTTAACCCTGGTTGCCTTTTAAAAAAAGAGAGCACTGTGCTTAATGGACACCATGTGGACTATCTGAATAGCAGGTAAAGAGGGAGAGAACAAGGTTACTGAGGAAGGCAATGAAGAAAAGTATCCTTCCCAGGTTCCCAGTGTGCTATCCAGAACTGGGGATATGGAATAAGTACCTGAAGGCACCCTGGCTTGATCTGCAGGAAACAAAAATTTTTAGCCGAGGGGACAGCATTAGGGGATGATCAAGTGAGTTTCCTGATCAGTCTGATAAGTTTGTTGGGTGATGAGTCTTTGGAATTTGTGATGGTCTCTCCTTGTAAAGAAGAGGCTATATCCCTAGGTCTGGCCTGGAGGAGAGATTTCACTGGCAGGTCACTGCCTAGATGAACTGATTTTCGGAGCACTTGGGAGGATGGACTTCAGGGGGCTGAGGAGATTCACCCTTTCTGCTGACTTAATAGGTAGTCCAGTCACAAACTTGAGCTTTCCCTCCTTTTTTTCTCTTTGGAGAATAGGCCAGATTGCAGCAAAGTTGTACAGTGATTAGAGTGCTGGGCCTGGAATCAAAAGTCTTGAGTTAAAATGTGACTGCAGACACTTACTAGCTAGTACAAACCTGGGCAAGTTGCTTAGCCTTTGTTTGCTTCAGTTTCCTCAACTGTAAAATAAGGATAATAGCTCCTACCTAACAGGTCTGTTATGAGGTTGAAATGGCACAATATTTGTGAAGCACTTGGTACAGTAGCTGGGACACAGCAGGGGCTTAATAAATGCTTGTTCCCTCCCTTGCCAGCAGAGCCAAGAGCCACCTGAGTCTGAGGGGAGACCTCAGTCTGCATCCTTAGCTCCTGGTACACAGGACATGCTGGTTGAATTATACTAATTTGGGTTTGGCTGTTTTTTAGTGGTTTTCATTTCCATCATTATAGACATGGTCCCCTTGGCTTTGTTGTTTTCATGATATGTCACATCATAAGTCTTCCCATTTTTCTCTGAATGCTTCATATCCATCGTTTCTTATGTTGTACTCATTCCATTCCATTCCATTCACATGCACTATTTGTCCAGGCACTTCCTAATCAATGGATGCCCATTTTGTTTCTGTTTTTTTTGACACCTCAAAAGTGCTGCATGGGAGAAATCTGGAGTGGGCATGGGGTTGCCTTAGAGAGGGGCTTAGGAGTGGCCAAGTCCTTTCAAACCAAAACGAAGGCACGCTGAAGTATTCCCTGTAGACACAGGATGAAGTCAATCCAGCAAAAGTTCATTAATCACTACAGTGTGCCGATACTATGCTAAGCGCTAGGTATAGGAAAATAAAAAAGTAGTCCCTGCCCTCGCAGAGCTTACAGTCTATTGGAAGAGTACAACATGCTATGCAAGAAATTGAGGAGGAAAAGGCAGAAAGGACAACAGGTACCATGTGCTCGGAGAGTGGGGAAGGATACCATAAGGAAGATGTTCTGAAATGTCAGTCATGCAGAATAGGTAGACGGGAGCCACTCCATATGAAGGAGGGTCCCAGAGGCAGCAGCACCTGCTCAGAGCCCCACCCAGCGCAGGAGGCACTTAATGCCTTTGGGGAAAGGTGATTCGTGGGCAGGCAGTCAGTCAATAGACATTTATTAAAGCAGCTATGGGAGCAAGGTACAGTAGTAAGTGCTGGGACTACGAAGAAGGGGAAAAGGCAGGGGACCTTATTGTTTGGCTTACAAATAAGCCCTTTCACTTGTTGAGCCTTGTGAGCCATGTGCTTACAAGGGGACCTGGTGGTGATGCACAGGTTCTCAGATTCTGGGGATAACCTTGAGACTGACACGAGAAACAACAATAATAGTCATAACAGTAACTGCCAGTGTTTTATTTTTAGACTTACAAAAAGCTTTATTTACAAGAAGGTCAGGAGTAAGAAAATAACAGTTGATTTTTACATAGCTCTTTAAGGTTTAGAAAGCTCTGTGTGTACTATAATTTCTCATCTGAGCCCCGCCTAATCCTTTAAGGTGGAGGAACTATGATTATCTCCATTGTATAGATAATGAAACTGAGTCTCAGAGAACAAGTGACTGGTTCAAGGTCACACAGCCAGTCACTCGCAGAGACTCTTTTCAAAACCATATCTGCTCGTGATCATCTGGCTTCCTCTCAGGTAGGAGAATTGAGGAGGAGCCAGAGGACCCTGAAAGTAGATCCACCAGAAATGTCCAGAAAACTGTGACACTCAAGCATGTGAGTGTGGAATTCACCCAGAAGGAGTAGGGGCACTGACATCCTTCTCAGAAAGAGCTGGACAGGGAGATGGTGCTAGAGAACTATAGGAATCTGGCCTTCCTGGATCAGGAACTGTAGTTGCCAAGCCAGATGGAGCAAGGAAGTCCTCTTGGATGGAAGGAGTAGAAGCCCTAGGAAGCACCTGCCTCGTTTGGGATGCTTGGGCTGCAACAAAGACCTTCTGCCAGAAAACACAGTTTGTTAAATAGCATTCATACTAAAGAGAAGCCTTATAAATGTAATGAATGTCAACAGACATTCTTGTACCTTGTTGAACATCAGAGAGTTCATACTGGAAAGAAATGTCATAGATGTAACGAATGTGGGAAGACCTAGCTGGAAGATAAGATTTACTGAACATCACCAAATTCATCTACTATAGAAATTTAGGAATATAAGTAATATGAAGAAGCTGCCAATTGGAGCTCAGCTCTTATTCAACATCAGGGAATTTGTACTAGGGAGAAACCCCAGGAAAGTAATGAACTGTATAGGCTATACCAGATTGCCTGCCATCTTGGGGAGGGGAGAGGAGAGGGAAGGAGGGAACTCAAAAATCTTTCAAAAACTTAATGTTGACAATTGCCTTTACATGTAGTTGGGGGGAAAATAAAATATTATTAGATAAAATAAATAAGTAAAGTAATGATGGAGCACAGGACTTGGTGAACAACAAAAATTCATTCTGGAATAAAACCATATAAAAATGGTAAATGTTGTCATACCTTCCCTGGAAAAGGAGAACCTTTTGTAAAACACTGGATAATTCATACTGGACAGAAAACTGATGGGAGGCTTTCCTAGATAATAATTGTTTATTAAACATCAATAGATTCTTAGAGGAAATAACTATGAATGTAGTGAAATTATGAAGATCTTTTTTGAGACTATGCATCATAGAATTCATATTGGAGAACAGCTGTGGTAATGAATGTCTTACAGATTTAAGGAACATAGGATTTCAGTCCAAGCACACACTTACTGAAAATTCATTTAATTGTAAATTTCCTAGAGTGGCTGATTTGACCTTGACCTCCTTAATACCCCATCTACCTCCTTAAATTTCATTCTTACAGTAGGTAATATGCCCTTTGCTGAGAAAATGGCATCAATGATGCTTTACTTCTCTAGAATTCCCAGAATCATTACTCAAATGGCATTCCTCCCAGTGGCAGTGTATGCTTTATGAAAGCTGTATAGATTAATTTATAAAGGCTATAATAATTGTTATGTTAAGGAAAATCATACATTTCCTTAACAAACAAATGGATCTCCTAACCAGAAGTCAATTCCATTTCTGTATGAAAGCAGAAGGCTTGGATTCAACCCAATTGTTAAAATTGACATCAAACACATAGTTAGGGGCTGACTAGGAGGTGCAGTAATAGAGCACCGGCCCTGGATTCAGGAGGACCTGAGTTCAAATCCAACCTTACACTTAACACAAAAACTAGCCTGTGACCTTGGGCAAGTCACTTAACCCCAATTGCCCTCCAAAAAGCAAAAAAAAAAAAAAAAAGATAAAGTTACGGGCCCTGGGTTTGAAGGCTAAACTCTGCAACTCATTTCCTGTAGGACCTTTGGGGAACTCACTTTAGTTCCCTGGGCCTCAGTCTCTTTATCTGTAAAATGAGAGAGTTGGAACAGAATATAATGAAGGACTCCTTCCCATTCTAAACCTATGATCCCAGATTATGTATGTGTGTATGATCCCAGCCCCCTGTCCTTGTTCCCTTCCACATCCCCCTCCCCCAAGTCTAATACCTTATTACATCAGTCCTGCTTCTTATGAATTTGCAATTAATTCAATCCTAGATCCTCTAAGGTTGCCAGCCAGCTTGTGAAATACTCCAGTTTGCAATGTTTAAAAAACCAGGGGGGCCCTCTCTAGTTCTCCTGATCCATATCTTGCCTCTGGACCCAGATGGCTCTGGAGGAGAAAGTGAGGCTGGTGACTTTACACAGCCCTGCCTCGCTTAAATCCAGTTCACTTGCAAGTCATGGCCTCATCTTCCTGATGTCATGGTCCTCTTTGAGAATGAAGGACAAATAACAATAAAAAACCAGTCTACCCTCTATTATGTTATGCAAATTCACATCCATCCTATCATCACCACATCTATTTTCCCACTTATTGCCAAACTTCTTAAAACAACTTTATATGCTAAATATCTCTGGTTTCTCATCTTTCTGTCTCTTCAGTGTCTTGTAATCTGTTTTCTTAATCAATTGTTTGACTCAAATTGCTATATTAAACATCACCATAGATTTCCTTAACAAACAAAAAGATCTCCTTACTGGAAGTCAAATCCATTTCCATCTGAAAGCAGAAGACTTTGATTTGAACCAATGTTAAAAGATGAAAAAAGAACCTTGATTGATGATTTGTTAATAACTCATTATTTAGGGGGTGGTAGGCAGCTAGGTGAGCAGCTAGGTGGCGCCATGGTGCGCAGAGTGCAGGGCCTGGAGTCAGGCATTCTTGTCTTCCTAAGTTCATCTCTGGCCTCAGACACTTTCTGACTGTGTGACCCTGGGCAAGTCACTTAACCCTGTTTGCCTCAGTTTCCTCATCTGTAAAATGAGTTGGAGAAAGAAATGGCAAGCCACTTCAGTATCTGCTAAGAAAACTCCAAATGGGTTCATGGAGAGTCCCATTCTAAATCCATCATGCCAGAGGTGTGTTGATAGTACCCATGCATAAAGATAGACATATCCCAAACTCCCACGGTTCCTGAGAACTCTGTCCCGACTGTGGAATGTTATAGGAGCACAGCCCCCAGAGAGGAATCTCCATTCCACTAGAATTACCAGCTGATGTATAGTCATTCATTCACTCAGTGAATTTCCAAGGAAAAAGCAGTTCTCTGAATTCAGCAGGGAAAACTTCGAGCTGTCCCAGAACTCCTTTTCTGCCTCTGAGAAAGTGGTGGCTGCCTCAGAAACGTTGGCGGCTGGTATACTGGAGGTAGCTAGAGGAGGAAACCTGGAGGCTGACTGCCGGCCTCAGCTTTGTGGTCTGACTTTTGTAACTGTCCCTTCCACAGTGGACAAGCCAGTGAGAAGAAGCCCTCAGAAGAGCCTTTCCTCTCTGGGCATCACCTGAAGAAAGCCATTTGTGATATGGGGGAGTCTGTAATAGCCCCATGAACGAAGCCCAATGGAGAGAGTCTGTGGCCAGGTCTGGGGTCAGATGGCTGTGTTCCAACCCTTTCTCCTGAGACTTAGTTACCCGTGGGACCTTGGGCAAGTCACTGAACCCCGTCCTGACAATCACTTTTTTTCATCTGTAAAATGAGGTTGTTGAGCCAGATGGCTTCTGAAATACCTCCCAGTTTTAACTCTATATGTGCACATTTTAAATTAATACCTAGTATCTATAAGTCGCTGTGGCATTTCTTACCCCCTCCCTCCCCCCAAATACGAGGCAATATGCCATAGCTGATTTGGAGAGCCAGCCAGGAGGACCTGAGAAATTTTGTTTTTGACACAGTCAGGCTGTGTGACCCTGGGCAAGTCACTTGACTTCTCATTTCTCTTGGCAGCTAAGACTCTATGCTGGATCCCTGGCAGAGGGGCACTCCCTCTATCAATGACTCCACAGGTCCAGTCCCTGTTTCTATCAGTAGGGGGTAGGAATCAGACACTCTCATTAGTGACCAGTTTGATGAGTAATGAAAACAATGCTACCAATTCCCATAATGTCTATAATTTTTGGAAGGTGTCTGCACCTGTGATTTCATCTGAGTAAGGAAGTCCCCAGATAAAAATCTTCAACTCCTCCAAATCTCAGTGAGTTCCCAAGGGCAATGAGAAATAAAGTGACTGGTTGAAGGTCACCCAGCTAGGACCCATGGGAGGCAGCACTTGAACTCGGATCTTCTGGCCTCAAAGGCTGGTTCCTGGGCAGGTTGCCTCTCAAGAGAGACAGCCAGGTCTTTACTTACATTATGTCCTTCATTCCCTGGTAACTGGCCTTCAAGTTCTGACATTAAATAACTAAGTGTTGGATTCACCCTCTCCCAATCCATTACCAGCCTGTCACTCTTGGCTCCCTCCCAATTACCACACCAGTTCTAACTTGCCGTGAATGGATTTTCTGTGCCTAAATGTGGGCAGCATCTTGACAAGAGAAGACTTGCTCGGTGTCTGGTGAGTGTGGGCAGGTAGCTAGCCCCAGGCACTAGCCCTGGCTCCTGGTGTGGCTTGGACAGTGGCAAACAAACCCAGGAATTCCAATTTCTGCTCCTTCTGCCTAAAAGACTGCTTCACTTGGGGGAAAGTTCCATCACCAACAGGGTCCTAATTCATCTCCCCTCCTCATCCTTCACAAGGTAGAGCTGATGCCCCCTCCTGCTCAAAGGCCGGCACCCTCCATATGGCTTCCAGGACAAAACACAGATCCTTCCGTGTGGCATCTCACCCTTCTTCAGTGCGACTCCCCCCTACCTTTCCTTTCCGGCTTTTTTCTAATACTCCTCACTTCACACTCCAAGTTCCAGAAACAATGATCCTATTAGCGTTCCTTCAGGTTTATATTCCATCTTCCATCTTGATGCATTTTGAACAGGTTGACCATAAGCCTAGAACGTACTCCTTACTGACTGTCCCCTTGGTGAAACCCTGCCTGATTGCTTCATCTCCATTGTCGGTGCCCTTTCCTCTCCTCTGCTCTGTGGATCTTTTCCCTCCTAATTTATATTTATTTATCTGCAAATGTCTTGCATCTTGAGAAGGAGAATGCAAGATTCTTGAGGACAGGGACCATTTCTTCCAGCATGTTTACTAGGCTGAGAATGTGGCAATGGGTGTTCCAACATGATGATTTCCTTAAAGATATCTGCCAAAATATGGGTTAAAGGTTCTCATGAACAGAGTAAGATCTAAGAAGTACATTTAATGATTTCCCTTAGGAAGGTCAGAAAGCTCTTAAGGTTTCCTTTAATCTACGTGCCCACCTGTCTGTGAGTCTCTGTTCATGCATGGGTCGACGGGCCCCAGTACATGTGAGTTCCAAGGACTTTAATCCTCCAGGCAGTTACTGGTAGGGCAGAGAAGCAGAGAAAACTACCCAGATAATGATCTCATTTCAAAATAGTAGGGAATATACATTGTGCTGGCCTGGTGGAATTCATGTTATTTGGTAAGTTGTATTGGTATAAATCAGATCTTTTGGATTCTGAAGACAACAGTCTAATAAAACAGATTTATGACTACCACCAACCTGCTTTTGGCCCCAAGGTAAGCTTGTTTCAGAGGAGTGTGCAAATTCAGGGGCTGGAAGCCTTACTTACATGCCATAACAGTAGGATGGATGGCATGGGCAGGACTCATTTGGATCATGTTCCCCTTCTTCTGCAGGTAAGATAGGCAAGGTTAGTCTTGTGAGGAACAGGCATTCCAGGAGTAGAAGGCAGAAACTGGGCCTATTAAATATATGTGGTCCTCCCCTCCCTGACTGCTCAGGGTTAAGAGAGAGATTAGTGAAAAAGACTCATTCCCTCTCCTGTCCCAAAACTGCTTTTGCCCTTTCTCTATCCCCACCCCTGCTCCAAAGGGGTGGTGCTGGGGCTGGAGCCTGGGGAGAAGCTCATAAATGGTTCATATCAGGAGGCGGAGTCCTTACCTGTTGTACTAGCAAAAAAAACCACGATTCTCAACCACCTTATTTTCCTCTTCCTCCTCTTTCCCCCCAACAATGTCTTGTTTCGTTGCTGACTACAGCGATGACATTATCCAGGGCAAAAATCAGAAAATGAAGAGCAAGCTACCTCCTCTGCCCAAGATAGAAAAGGTACTGAGTACCAGGGTGTGGGGTGAAGTGTGATCCAACTCCACCCAAGCAATTAAACCCATCACATCTTACAGACGAGGAAACCAGGACTTCACCAACTTAATGGCTTGTCCAAGAGATTGTAAGTGGCAGAAGACAGGACTAATTAGAACATACAATGTTGATTTGCTAGGATAGAGTGCTTGGGAAAGTAGCTGGTTGAGTGGAGAAGAGACTGGGTTAGGAGTCAGGAAGCCTGGATGGATTCGAGTCTCCATTGTTCCTACTCCTAACTAGCTTGTGACACCCTTCGGGGCACTTCTGCCTTGGGAGCATTGATTTCCACATCTGTAAAATGGGTTGGTTGGATTACAAAGTCTGAGAAATCTCAAGGGCATTGAGGGTAAATGGGAGATGGGGAAGGGAAATCAACCCAGCTCTGAGATAACATTCTCCTGAGTCCCCTTTAGACCTATCCTAGGTGTTTTGCTAAACCAATAGTAAAAGGAGGTCTATTTCTTACTCTCATGTAGGAGACAATTCAATAGTAGGAAGGGTGAGTGGTGAAGGAGAAGTCACTTAAGTGGGGCTAGCTTACCTGGAAGCGTTCCAGGTAAGTTCTGAGCAGGGTTCTGAAGGACAGCAGGAGCACAAAACTGGGGACTTGGGAAAATTGTGGGAATGTCCCATATAAAGATAGGAACAGGGTAGAGAAGCATGGCCGAGATTAAACTGGTTCACCTTTTCACAAGCACCAAGATGAGTTATTACTGAAGCATGGGCAAGCCAGCCTCCTCTGGGTCTTCCCATTCGTTTAATAGTTAAATAAACAACAAATAGGCATTTTGAAGCTTCCAGGGATCTATTGGAAGCTATAAACTGAAATCATGACCACAGGTAAAATTATTTAGAGATGACTAAGCTTGCCTGTCACTTAGATAAACCCATAAATTTTTTCTTACAATGTAATGTTATGAGAAGAGGTCAAACGAGGCAGGAATAGTGTAACAGAACTGTATTGTGTTTAATTGCTCCCCTGGGGCAATGTCTTAGTTTCTAACCATGCCCTCACCTCATCACTCCTTACCTGGGTCACCAGCTTTCTCCTGTTCATTTTCCTACTCTTTAAATTAAGACACTCTTCAGGCCTTGTCCCCAGAGCACAATGGAAATCATTGGAAAGAGGGCTAAAAGAAACATAGATGGGAAAAATAGGGAGACCCCTAGAATGGTTTTGTTTTGTTTTTTTTACTGTGGGAGAGATTTCTGCTTATAGAATCCTTCAGAATATATTAGATGGAGAGTCGGGGCAGAGCCAAGATGGTGGAGTAAAGGCAAGGACTTGCCTGAGCTCTTCCCCAAACGCCTTTAAGTAATGACCTTAAACAAATTCTAGAGCAGCAGATCCCACAAAAAGATGGAGTAAAGCCATTTTCCAGCCCAAGACAACTTAGATGGTTGGCAGGGAAGGTCTGGTGCACCTTGGTACAGGAGGAGTGCAGTCCAGAGCGGGCATTGGAGCGACTTAATCAGTGGGAGTAGTGGTGGTTTCCAGACCCCTCAGCCTACAGACAGTAAGAGGATCGAGCAATGAGTCAGAAGGAGATTGATAGGATTCCCTTCATTGGTACCAGGGGTACCAAGACTGTTACATTGCTTTTACTTGGATGTGGGTCTCATTCTGGGTCTTAGTCTAAGTATAAGGAACAGTACTAACACAGCAGGTAGAGGGACCCCACAGGGGAGCAGGGACTCTGGACACAGTTCCACCAGGGTTGAAAATCCAGTGTTTGTGGTCACTCACAAACCAGTGCATGCACAGCAGAGTAGTAAACACACTCTCCCTAGATCTCTCCACCTTGGAAGAACCAAAAACTTGCAGGTCCCCAGAATTACCTCTGAAAATAGCTTCACAAAAAAAACCTGAAGCTTGGGACAGTGCCCCCTCCAGCCTGGAAGCAGAGCCCTACTTTAACAAAGAGTTAAGAGTCAAGAAATAGGCTGGAAAATGAACAAACAGAAAAAAAAATCTGCTCTTTTTTTGGGCTATTTTTTGAGGGGGAAGGCAGGGCAGTTGGGGTTAAGTGACTTGCCCAAGGTCACACAGCTAGCAAGTGTTAAGTATCTGAGGTCGGATTTGAAATCAGATCCTCCTGACTCCAGAGATGGTGCTGTATTCACCTAGCTGCCCCCAGAAAAGAATTCTGACCATAGAAAGTTAGTATGGTATCAAGGAAGACCAAAACACATACTCAGAAGAAAACAAAGCCAAAATTCCTGCATCCAAAACCTCAAAGATATGAAATGGCCATGGAAGAGCTCAAAAAGGATTTTAAAAATCAAGTAAGAGAAGTAGAGGAAAAATTGGGAAGAGAAATGAGAGTGATGCAAGACAGTCATGAATAAAAGAGTCAACAGCTTGGCAAAAAAGGCACAAAAAATACTGAAGAAAATAATATATTAAAAAAAATATTTTTTTGAAAAAGCAGAATTGGCCAAATGGAAAAGGATATACAAAAATTCACTGAAGAGAGCTCCTTAGAAAATAGAGTTGGCCAAATGGAAAAGGAGGTACAAAAGCTCACTGAAGAAAATTCCTTAAAGGTTAGAATTGGGCAAGTAGAAACTAATGACTTTATGACTCATCAGGAAACAAACAAAATCAAAAGAATGAAAAGATCGAAGAAAATGTGAAATATCTCGCTGGAAAAACAATTGCTCTGGAAAATAGATCCAGGAGAGATAATTTAAGAATTATTGGACTATCTGAAAATAATGATAAAAAAAAAGTCTAGACATCACCTTTCAAGAAACTATCAAGGAAAACAGCCTTGATATTCTAGAATCAGATGGTAAAATAGAAATTGAAAGAATCTACCAATCACCTTCTGAAAGAGATCCCAAAATGAAAACTCCCAGGAATGTTATAAACAAATTCCAGACTTCCCAGATCAAGGAGAAAATACTATAAGCAGCCAAAAAGAAATAATACAAATATTGGGAAGCCACAGTCAGGATAACACAAGATTTAATAGATTCTACATTAAAGGATTGGAGGGCTTGGGATATGATAATTCAGAGGGCAAAAGAGCTAGGATTACAACCAAGAATCATCTACCTAGCAAAACTGAGTACAATCCTTCAGAGGAAACAATGGATATTCAATGAAATAGAGGACTTGTCAAGCATTCTTAATGAAAAGACTAGAGCTGAATAGAAAATTTGACTGTCAAATACAAGACTCAAAAGAAGCATAAAAAGTTAAACAGGAAGGAGAAATCACAAAGGATTCAATAAGATTAAACTGTTTATATTCCTACATGGGAAAATGATATTGATAACTCCTAAAAACTTCTCATTATTAGGGTAATTAGGGATATACCTAGACAGAAAGCAGAGGTGTGAGTTGAATGTGATGGTATGATTATTTAAAAAAATAAAACTAAGGGATGAGAAAGAAGAATGCACTGGGAGAAGGGGAAAGGGAGAGGTAGAATGGGATAAATTATCTGACATAAAAGAGGCCAGAAAGAGATTTTACAGTGGAGGGGAAAATAGGGAAAGTTGGGATGGGAGCACATGAACCTTACTCTCATTAGAATTGATTCAAAGAGAAAATAACATACACACTCAGTTGGGTATAGAAATCTATCTTACCAGTAGGGAAAAATAGGAAGGGAAAGGGATAAGAGAAGGTGGGGGGAGCTGATAGAAAAGAGGGCAGTTTGAGGGAGGTAAAAGTTAGAAGCAAAATACTTTTGAGAATGGACAGGGTAAAAAGGAAAGAGAGAATAGGATAAATGGGGAGGGGGGTAAGATGGAGAGCAATGATTAGTTGGTAATCAATACTGAGAAATAAGATAAAGACTTCATTTCTCAAACATAGAAAACTGAGTCAAATTTATAGAAATAAGAGCCATTCCTCGATTGAGAAATGGCCAAAGGATATGAACAAGCAGTTTTCAAACAAAGTAATCAAAATTATCTATAGTCATATGGAAAAAATGCTCCAAAGGACTACTGATGAGAGAAATGCAAATTAAAACAACCTCACACCTGTAAGATTGGCTGACAGAAAAAGGAAAATAACAGATGTTGCAGGGGATGTGGAAAAATTAAAACACTAATGCATTGTTGATGGAGTTGTGAACTGATTCAACCATTCTGGAGAGCAATTTGCAACTATGCCCAAAGGGCTAGAAAACCAGGCATATCCTTTGACCAAGCAATATTACTCCTAGGACTGCATCCCAAAGAGATAAAAACAAAAAGGAAAAGGACCTATAAGTGCAAAAATATTCATAGCAGCTCTTTTAGTGGTGGCAAAGAACTGAAAATTGAGGGGCTACCCATCAGTTGGGGAATGGCTGAAAAAGTTGTTGTATGTGATTGTGATGGAATACGATGGTGCTTTAAGAAATGATGAGCAGGATGCTCTCAAAAAAACTTGGACTTACATGAGCTGATGCAAAGTGAAATGAGCAGAACCAGGAGAACACTGTACACAGTAACAGCAATGGTGTATGATGATCTACTTTGAATAACTTAGCTTTAGCTATTCTCAGGAATACAATGATCCAAGATAATTCTACAGGACCTATGATGAAAGGTGCTGTCCATCTCCAGAGAAAGAATTGGTAGAACCTGAATGCAGATCAAAGATACTTTTTCAGGGGCAGCCAGGTAGCACAGCGAGTAAGAGCACCAGCCCCAGAGTCAGGATGACCTAGGATTGAATCCGGGCTCAGACACTTAGCACCCACCCAGAAACACCTGGCTGTGTAACCTTGAGCAAGTTACTTAACCCTGATTGCTTTAAAAAAAAAAAAAGATACTTTTTCTTTATTTTTTTTCTTGGGTTTTGTGTGTTTTCTTTCACAGAATGACTTACATGGAAATATATTTTGCATGACTACACATGTATAAACTATGTCATATTGCTTGCCTTCTCAATGAGGGGGGAGGAGAGGGAGAGAATTTGGAACTCAAGATTTGAAAAAAAAGAATGTTAAAATTGTTTCACTTGTAATTGGGAAAAATAAAATATTAAGTGAGTTTAAAAAAAATCAAAACTGGAAAAAATGGGTGAGCAAAGACCTAGGAATTTTGTTTCATGCTGTCTTTTTTTAATCTGGGTCACATACTTAAATGGACCTGTGACTTGGGTCTCAACAAAGCAGATGGTAAACCAAACTATGGAACTTTCCCTTCCTGGCTCTGCTTATGCTGACTTTTCTGCCATCCTTCAGTTGTGGGTCCTTTCTCCCATTGAGGAATTTCTCCCTTCCATTTTTGAGAGGAGCCAAGGGCAGAAAAATTTCATTTTCCTCCTGGCTCTGTATCCCCATTCCCCCTCTTCCTCTGCACAGGCAGCTCACACCTTCCAGTTGTGCGTCATCTTCCTCCATTAGAAGGTAAGCTCATTGAGGGCAGGTATTGTCATCTCTTTTGGCTTGTATTTTTATCTTTAGCACTTAGAAGGGCCTGGAGCATAGAACTTCATAAAGGCTTACTAGTCTGGCCACTTGTCCAACCTCTCCCATGTCTGCCATGGGGCCAAACTGGGGACTGCTGCTGGTTTTCTCTGGCTACCTTGAGATTAGTGACAGGGTATGTAGATCCCTCATTTTCACGTTACTGGCCCATCTTTTTTTGCTGACCTCCTTTACACTGCTTCTCCAGTCTAATCCCTTCCTGGTGGTAATGTGTTACAGACTGCCACACCCTTCATGCTCCTCTCCCGGCCCTATGGACGATTCTTATGAGCGCTATACGTCACAACAATGCACCTCCACTGGCAGATAGAAGTATTACACCTATCTCAGGGAAGAAGCACTTGCTGATTCCCAGAAGCTTTCCAGCCCACTCAGTTGTGGGTGCAGGTCTAGAGATCATCAACCACACAACAGACAACAGGCACTCTTCACCAACTTGGTTTTTCCTGAGTTAGGCCTAACGTGAATTATGATGAGAGGTTCTAGGACTCGTGACTGAGAAAGGAGCACTTGGAAGGTCTTCCCATTCATAGGGAGTCACAATACCCTTCCTGATGGTGACCACACTCTGTTGAGTGTCTTGCTCGCTATTCATCATAAGGTCACAGAGTAAGGTTCTATTGCTAAATCTCTCAAGGAATCTTGCAAGCATCACTGTGATGTGCATGGGCAACGCCTTGTGGGAAGAGAGCTTTTAAAGCCAGTGGGATCTTGTATTCTCTGCATCTCACAGTGAATTGTATGGTGGTAAAGATGTAGTCCACTGTGGAATGTTTTAGGAAAGTGTGGCTGTTATTCCCTGAGAAAGTCAAAAGAGATGAGAGGTTTTCAGAAGAATCAAAGCTGTAAATGGTTGTGTGAAAAGATGCTTAAAACCACTTGAGAAATGCAAATTTACAAAAATCCTGAAAAAAAAAAAACACCTCACACTTACTAGATTGGCTAACACAACAGAAAAGAATGGGCGCACTAATGCAATGTCGTGGGGCTGCGAACCGATCCAGCCATTCTGAATATCCCCAAATGGCTATCCAGCAATACTACTACCAGGTCTATATCCCAGAGAAAGCAAAGCAAAGGGACCCACACGTACAAAAGTACAGCAGTTCTTTTTGTGGTGGCAAAGAATCGGATATTGAAGGGATGCTCATCAACTGGGGAGGCGCTGAACAAGTTGTGGTATGTGATTGTGATGGAATATTATTGTTATAGGAAATGATAAGGGGGGTGGTTTCAGAAAAACCTGGGAAGTCTTATATGAACTGATGCAGTGAAGTGAGCAGAACCAGGAGAACATTGTACCCAGTTAGAATAATATTGATCAACCATGAAAGACTTAGCTACTCTGAGCAAGATAATTCCAAAGGA
Source organism: Petaurus breviceps papuanus (assembly GCF_028583685.1). Classification (NCBI taxonomy): domain Eukaryota; kingdom Metazoa; phylum Chordata; class Mammalia; order Diprotodontia; family Petauridae; genus Petaurus; species Petaurus breviceps. The sequence goes on along the minus strand of NW_027186457.1, from coordinate 12,946,162 downwards.
CCCAGGATAAAAAATGCCTCTCCAGAGAGAACCGATAAACTCTGAACATGCACTGAAGTGAATTTCCCCCACTTTCCTGTTTTGTTTTGGCAACATGGCTCATGTGGAACTGTTCAGCATGACTTCCCACACATAATGAGTTGTAATTATACTGCTTGCTTTCTTGATGAGGGGAGGGGCTAGAGGGAGACCATTTGGAACTGAAAATTGAAAAAAAGGAAGGCAGGAAGGCTGGTCATTCCATACAACCCTTGCCCACATGAATAGGGGCTGTCCAAGCTATTTCTCTTTGATCCTAAAAGGGTCCAAGGGAATTCTGCTCTACAGTATCTACTGATATTATAATGACAAAACAGTATATAGTCTTATTAAGAGCCCTTGGGCCATTTTTAATTCAGGTTATCTACTATGGTCTCCAACACAGAGAAGAGCATCAAAACCTAGAACACCTTTCCTGTTCCTTTTTGGAGGAATTTTTTGTCCTTAGAATAGACTACTGAAAAAACCTTTTAAAACCTCACTGCCCATTCAACCCGAAATGAACACAAACACAAACAAGTAATCATCAGCTGGGGTCCTGGTGTGCCATTACAACTCCAAAGGTGGTAGAGTATGGCCTAGTTTTGTGTGCACAAGGATCAGAAGGACCATCCATGTGGGAGCCGAAGGGCTGCGAGGCTCTGGGGCTCCCCTTTATGGACAATTCTATGGAGGGTGCTGTTCTTTCAGAAAATACACGGTTTCCCTTGCTTGACACCACAATGTCAGACTCCACTGGAGTGGGCAGCTGCTAAAGACATCTTGGGGCGGAGGGGCAGCAGAAAAGAAATCAAAACTTCATTTCCAAGAATAACAGGGTCATTGGGATGGTGAGATTTCAGATAACGGGCCATCTTTTATGCTTTAGTTTTAATTTTGGAAAATACAACTTAAAGGAAATACTGTGAAGGGAGGACCATCTTATCTCCGTTGTTATTAGGAAATGATTTATCTTGGGATTCATAAGGAGATTTTAAAAGAGAAGCAACAGGAAGCATACAAGGTAATTTGGGAAGACCAATAAAAATATTGAATACGAAAGGAAGGGAAAAAATGGAACCAAAGGTGGCAGAACTCCCTCATTCGACTGCGAGCTCCTGGAGGGCAAATTCCCTGGTGCTAATGTGCTTACTGTTCTCAGGGTCTTATTTCTCGTTCTGTTTGCTCATCTGAGTGTATTTGTTAGCAGCTAAGTTCATAATTTAACATTTTTAAAAGTAGAGGATTTCAAAAATTCACTTATTTAAACGCCGCTGGTTTGAGAGGGCCGGCACTCCTCGCAGAGCTCTTCTGGGCGCCATGCCTCCCACACGGTGAAGCTCAGCTCCACCATGCTAGTATCTCTCATTTGTGAAGCTCAGAGACCTTCCTGTGTGCTCGGGACCCAAACCAATGCAGCTTCTAAAATAACTCCAAGAACTCCGCACCAACACTTTTCAAATCCACTTTTATTTCTCTTCCTCCTCAGACACAGAACTTAGGGTGTCTCCACACACCACAATTGTTGCAGTTATAAATCACTTTAGGTTGGTCAGGTACCTTTTTATCATTTGATCCCTAAAGGTGTGTTGGCATTAAGATAATGACAGTTAAACCAGTGTTAAATCAATAAAATATTTACATAGCACAGCACATTAAGCTTTGTAGACACTTGGGAGATAAAACCACATTAGAACAGGACAAGACCACCGTTATCACACGTTTTGAATCAGCTATTTACAGGTCCCTAATATGACATGTCTATGTCTGCACACTGGTCCAATGGGGCAGGCAAAGGCAAAAGGCAGTTACTTTGAGAACATGAAACATTATGATTTGGAAGCACATTATTATGCGACCCCAAACGTCATGTACCACCCTCGGCTGCTCCAAGGTGGTCTCCAACTCTAGAATGGCAGGTCCAGCCGATACAACTTGAAGATAGAAAACATGTTTCCTTTGTGGAGATGTTCTACTCATTCTAATGAGTCACTGAGATTCTGAAGGCAACTCGTCCCAGGAACTTGTCACGCTCATCCTGGTTTCTCAAATTGGGTGACCCTTCAACCTTGCATTCAATTAACACTTCTTGGTTTCTTTTCATAAATATGACCTGGATAGCAACTAATGGCTGTAGATAGTTCTCCTAGCAAATAAAGAGAATAAAGTGATAATCGGTATATGGAGAAGAACAAAGGACAACAGAATCAGAAAGCAAATGAAATGGAGAAATAAAGGCTCACGTTATAGCTTGCTGATCCTTTGTTAATTGTAAGAGACCTCAGTGACCGTCTACTCAATGCTCTGATGTGACAGGAGTGAAGTGGGGTCCAAAAGGGCAAGATTTAAACCCAATCCCTTCCTCCCCGCCCCCTCCCCATCCTCTGTACTTGTGGAAAGCCTGGAGTAAAGACACCATGAGAGGAGAGCTTGCTGGTCAGCTATGATGCTCTACCCTGGCTCTTTCCTACTCATCACAGATCCCTGGAGAAAAGAACAAGAGCCAAGATGTGGGAATTCTGAGTCTGTTACCCCAGAGAGAGAAGAAAGTGGTGCCGCCCTACTACAGGGTGGGGTGTATATGGGGACAACCACAGGGAAGAGAGTTCTCCTAATATAAAACTTCTAGCCTTGGGCCTCAAGCCTAACTATTTCATTAACCCTTTCCTCATGGGAAAACAAAGCTAGAGATTTATAACAGAAGGATAGAACGAAATTTACATTACAAAAATCCACTTTATTAAATTTTGAGAAAGAGCTATATTCAACATGCTATAAAGGCCATGAGAACTAAAAACCCAAGCATACTTACGTGCAACTTCTTCCCATAATATGGATAATACTTTAAGTCGATATTTCCATTTCTGGGGAAAGTTAATAGCTTTACATCTTTTCCTTCCTAAAAATTCAAACACACAAAAAACCCACTTTCAACAAGTAAAATTATAAGTATATGCTATGAAAGAAACTTCAATGATTCAGGTTATGGGGGGAAATGGCAATCCTGATGAAAAGAAAACATGCCACTTTTCCTACTATTATGAAGTCGAGGTTTTGCAATGGAAACCATACAAATCACAACTATTGTGGTCACTGGTGTACTATTCTGATTACTTCTGTACTTTGCTGGTGCCACAATGGCACTGGAAGACAGCAGGTGTGCTGGGGGATCCTCTTAAGAGAAAGCACTTGGAGCAGTAAAAATCTCATCTTAGAGTATATCTAAACCAAGTTAAACACTGTATCTTTGATGGAGTAACTCAAATAAGAGCTGAATGCTTATCACATGGATAGGGATACACACAAAATCTCAGTTATGTTTTCCCTATGTCTCATGCTCATTATCTGCAGAGTAATTTGTATAAAATGACTATGTATTGTGTGAGGGGGGTGAGCTGGAGATACTCCACATCATACATGTAAGAGCTGCCATATTTATGACTTTCTAAATGGATCACAAATCTAGAATACAAGGTTTGTTTTATAAACACTAACTAACAATCACCAATCCAAATGTTTGGATTAATCAAAGCACACACCATATAAAAATACTTAAAGACTTGCTTAAAAAAAAAAGGAACCTGACCCATTGGCATCCCAACTTTTTGATGGCTGCACAAAGAAGTATATGTGTGGTGATGACTGGGGTGGGGAAGCAACATTGATCTTTCATCTCTGCCTCTAAAATGATCACTTAGAGAACCCTGTATGAAAGATTTCAATGGCCAAGACCCAGGATCTACACTGACAAAGGCTTTACCTCGTCACTGGAAGCATTCAAAGCCACCACGAACACATCTGTCTGGACCATAAAATAGCTGCATCTGAGCCCCCTTTCTCAAGTCACTGTTGTCGTTTCTATCATTAACCAAAGGTTTAAGTTGCATTGTGTTCTGCGATATAACCCGGGCTCTGGTACAGTGATGCTGTTGCAGGCTTGTTCCCCTCCAACATGATGATCACATTTTCTACACTGTCCCATGACTCACAGCACAACAGTTCCTGCTACTTTTACTCAGTTTTTTCTTAGAGGGGGACAAGGCATCAACCTGAGCCACATTCAATGCACTAGACTTTTCTAATGTTAATTTCCAAGGATGTACGGATGACACTTAGACTTTATTACACTGTTTAGATACAGGAAAGGCATTGTCTTTCTCCACTAATGGGGAGAAAAGCATACCACAAAACAAAACACAAAAGGAAATGGGCTTAAATTGAAAAGGAATTTAGATTTGAAATGAGGGAAAGTTGCAGAATCTCATCCTACCCTTTGGCTATATATTTGTCTTAAGTTGGATTTGCAGTCTGAAGAAAAATAATAAACAGGTTATGGTATGTATGTAATGTATGCTATGTAATGAATCTTAGTAAAACTCAAAGTCTGTGAAGGAAGGAAGACAACTGTGTGTAATACACACATGTCAGCTAAGGGCCATGTCTGTATGGACCTGGAAAAGAAAACTCAGAGATCCCAGGTCCATGTAGCTCAGGCTCTGAGGGCCCCCTGAGGGCACTGAGTCTAGCTCCCTCCTCCAGCACTGACCCAGCAAACTGTCCAGAGTACAGAGAGCAGAGAACAGAGGGAAGCCTCAAGGCTAAAGCCTTGCCTCATTAACTGTCAGTAAGTTAAAGAGAAGCTTAAAAAACTAAAACAGAGACATCTACTTTCTGAGATTAAATAAATTTAGACACTACAAATGTTGTGGCTGTTACTATTTTTAAAACAAACACAAGCATATCAGCAATCTTCTTGTCTTTGCAAAGTTTTTATAATAAAAGCAAATGAGAAAACATCCACTGAGCCAGAACCTAAATAGTTTAAACAAATATAAGGTTTAAAGTGAAAATGGTTTTTCAGAATTTCACTAAATACTCAAAAATGAGATACTAAATGAGTAACTGAGGAAACAGTAACCATTATTAAAAATGATGAATGTTTTTAAGTAAAAAGGTCACACAATTAAGTTTTATGGATTACAAATGGTTCTTCCTTTGGGCAATTTATCCTAGTGAAAACAAAATTAACTTGACAAACAGTTCTATATTTTCTATGGAATTTAATATTTAACATAAGTATAAATAATTCTTCAAAAGAAAGTAACATCTTGGGGGGGAGAACCCCTAACAATCTACATGTAAGGCATCACATGACAAATAATGTAGCCACAATGTGTCCTGAACTCAAAAATAATTCAGTCACCAATAAAACCTTCAGATCACAGTGTTTGATTTAGAGGGAGGTCCTTGATTTTTATCCAAGTTTCCTGCTGAACTGACAGGCATATCAAGGAGAAGTAATGGCCCACTGAACGTTCATGTGTATGAAAGTTAGACTTAGGAAGAGGCTTTTTTCCTCTTTTCCAAATCTTCCACTTTAGACACTAATGGGTTACAACAAAATACAAAACTCTTCTAGAAGCAAGTTCAAAAGCAATATAAACATAATTAAGAGGTCAACTGACACTCAGCACTTCTGATAACATTTGTCAATAATATAATTTGGTAAAATTTTACAACTAAACCAGTTTCTCTAAGAAACTCTTACCATTATTTACACATTTGTCTAAGTTGGATTTGCAGCATGAAGGAAAAAAACAAAACAGGTTATGATATTAAAATTACGTAATTAATTTTACTAAAACAAAAAGTCTGTGAGGGAAGGAAAACTACATAAGCCAGTGTAATGCAACACAACGGACTAAAGGCAGTGTCCGAATGAGATCCCAGGCAGCTGTGGCTCAGACGAGGTCCTGAGTCCGAGGCCTGCAGCTGCCTGGGCCCACAGGTCCACGAGCTGAGCCAGTGTCTGGGCAAAGCGTTGGCACTTGCCACTGGGCCTTTCTCATCACTAAGGACTAATGTAGTGGCATGCTATTCTCTAAGCAGAAGACTAAAAAGACAGACTTTTTTCAGATTTGAAATCCATTTCTATGGAAATGTAAACATTTATTTTCAATACCATACTAACCTTAATGGTACATGCTATCTTGGGTTCTCCTTGAGGCTTTAATCCAATTATCTAAGGTTAAGAAAACATAATTATTTTTCGTATCATATATAAAAATGATTTCACCTTTTTTTCTGCCAATAAAATGGAACCCTTTCATACGCTGGTGCTGGGAGACAAGCTGACGCTGTCACCTTAAGACGGGGGTTTAACCCACCAGTTTGACATCATTTGTAAACGATGTTTACTCTCATCCAGGCCTCTTTCTTCATTCCTGCTTGCTGTTTTCCCGTCCCCTAAAAAACCTTAAGTGTCTAACAATTAGGTCCATCTGTTTCACCAATAAATTCAGGTAATTCAGGAACCCCCGACATTCCTGAGAGCAGACTGAACTGGACAAAGATACAAAAGGGAAATGCTTAACAAAACAAATAAAAAGGCAGCAAAGAGAGACCATTTTAATTAAGAGGCAAAGACGTTTCTACTAGAATCTGACACAACTGCTGTGTGTGCCCACCCAATCCCGCCTGCCGCCTGGCACCTGGGCATTCCTGATAACCAGTCACAGGTGAGCCAAGCACTCCAGTCAGTGTCTGCCAAATGACTTCTTCCTTAAAAGACTAACTGAACAGTCTGAAAGGTGAGCTCATCTCAAGCAATTTCCAATGGCCTTCAAAGAGGAGGCTCTGTACAGATGTAACAGGAGCCATGTCGTGGTGCTGCCGCTGTCTTCACATGAACAAAGCTGCTACTTTTGAGGGTTATGCCCAATTTACTATACAGAACACTAATAAATGTCACGTGACCCTGCTGCTGTCCACAGCAGCTACGGCCTCCACGCTAACCACGTTTCTCCAGCCAATCAGAATGAGATGCTTCCTGGGGCACAGTCAGAATCATACTTGCATGTTCATAAATAATACAAAAAATCTGAACATATTCATATTGTCATTTAAACAAAGAATTTATCACTTGACATTAATTTGACTGGTATAAAGTAAAATTCATGAGATGATGGGGCAGCTAGGTGGCGCAGTGAATAGAGCACTGGCCTTGGAGTCAGGAGGACCTGAGTTCAAATTCAACCTCAGACACTTAAAACACACACACACACACAAATTAGCCATGTGACCTTGGGCAAGTCACTTAACCCAATTGCCCTCCAAAAAAAATTCATGAGAGGATTAAAGTTAATGTAGTATATTAGTTTTGTTTACAGAACATTTTCATCAAAATAACCTAGTGACTATGTAAAAAAAAAAAAATCTACATTACTAACTAGCAAAAGAACAACAAAAAAATAATTTCATTTAAGAATCACCCATTCTCCCCGCCCCCCCTCCCCAATCAGCTAACTCAAATAGAATTTCACTCCAGTCTGGACAGAATTCTATTCAGTGTTGAAGCCCTAAGCCCCCAGCAGGTACTTACTCTATTCATTTTTACAAAAATGCAAGGATTTCCTTCAGGGTAGCCATAAGAGTTATCTTTCAATCCAGAGCAGGCTTCAAGGTTCTCAAGAGAAAATCTACAAGCCCTTTTAGGAGAGATGTCATCCTGTTCAAAAATCGTTCCATTACGACAGTTTGTGTGAAATTCTTGTTTTTTGCTTTCATATGCTTATGGAATAAAAAGAAATAACCATTTATTATTTGCACATCAATACTGAACTGTCCAAAGATAAACAGATTTCATATGTATGATTTTAGCAAAGATTTCTTTTTTCTTTTTTTTTCGGAGGGGGAAAGGCAGGGCAATTGGGGTTAAGTGACTTGTCCAAGGTCACTTGGCTAGTGTTCCGTGTCTGAGGCCAGATTTGAACTCAGGCCCTCCTGACTCCAGCGCCGGTGCTCTATTCACGGTGCCACCTAGCTGCCCCTTTAGTGAAGATTTCAGAAGAAAAATCTCAACACTAACTCATTACCCTATCATGCTGGTGCTAATCATACTTTTTTAAAAACTATTCCTTCTAGGAATCAAATAAACAGTCATTTTAAAATTGATGTCCAATAACACGACAAGTTAATTGACTTTATTGACAATGACAGCACTGGGATCAGCTCTGGATTTCTCTGCCCAGTCACATAAATTATCATAGTGAAAATGAGGTCCATGTCAACTATCATCTGTATATGCACAGATTCACTTTATTCTCAGGTAATCTCCAAGTTAGTATTTCATTAATTAAGAAAGCCATTTCTGGGGGCAGCTAGGTGGCACAGTGAATAGAGCACCGGCCCTGGAGTCAGGAGGACTTGAGTTCAAATCTGGCCTCTGACATGTAACACAAAAAACTAACCGTGTGACCTTGGCAAGTCACTTAACCCCAATTGCCCTGCCCTCCCCTCTCCAAAAAGCAAAAAAAAAAAAAAAAGAGAGAGAGAGCCATTTCTTAAGTTTTCCCTATCTAGACTGCTCTTCACAGAACTGCTACCAGCGGCCTCTGTTGGGTAAGAGAAGGAGCCGCCCAACAATATGCCAAGTTTGCAAGACTTTACTTGTCTAATGAATCCAGAGGGAAGATAACACACTAGGCTGTGTCCCTGTATCTCCCACAGAGCCTGGTACTCACTATTCTTCCCACATGGAAACATCTGATAAACACCAATTTTTCCTCTAACAACTGTTCACTTGCCAAAAATTTAGGTTTGAGTGAACAAAGGCGGGAGGACCAGAGACCTCCTCGTACTGTTTCATTAAAAGCGCTGCTCTATTTCAGGTCTGACTTCCATGAAAACTCCTAACTCCTAAGGGCTTCATCCACAAAACCTTCTGAAAAGAATTGTATCAAATTCCAAAGAACAGAAATGGGTGTGGAGAAGACAGAAATCTGACACCAGATGAAAAATCTTTATTTAATACATGAATATCCTAGGTATATGTTACATTTATGCTGGACATTTATTTTGTGTTATCATGTGTAGTCACACATGACTGACATTAACATAAATTGCTTTTCAGGCCAAATCCACCAAAAGGTCTATCTGCAATTTTAAAAATAGGCAGACAGAAATAAAATTAGTGAAAACAAATATTTCAGATGAGTAATATGAGGAAAAGTTATTCCCACATTAGGGTAAAATAAATAAAATATTTAACTAGATGGTGAAAATGAAGTCATTTTTATAAGTCACCATCTTTAAAGAAGAGAAACTACTCTAATCATTAGTTCTTATCCCTACCTAACAAACAGGTTTCTTCAATCTTTTTTTGGTATCATACCCTCCACCCCTTTGACAGTCTGCTAATGCCTACAAGACCCCTTCTTAGAATGTTTTTAAATGCATAAAATGAAATGCACAGGATTATAAAGGAAATCAATTATACTGAAATAAAGATGCAATTTTTCCCATAAAAGTTCAGACCTCCTGAAATACACCAATAACTTTGGTGATTTTCCCATGTACTCCAGGTTAAGAACCCATGATCTAAAAAAAGATTCAAGGTATTAAACATCAAATTATCATGATCGTAATTCTATATTAAGAACCCTGCCCCCAATTTCCTTTTAGCTACTTTGCATTTATTCTCTGTAAGTACATAACATGAACACGTGCACACACATGCTCACACACACATGCTCGCACACACATGTACACACATTTTTTGTCTCTCCAGAATGTATACTCCTCGAGGATGAGGATTCCTTCTCTTTGCTTTTATTTCCAACACTTAGCACTGTCCCTAGAGCACAGAAGGTGCTTAATACATTAAGCATTTAATTGATTGAGGGGCTGATTCCACCAAGACCTGAATGCTGGATACGGCACGAGTCACAAGGTGGCAATGAAGGTCAGCGGAACATGCTTTGTGAATGTAATCACCCACATCCCCATGTAATGGGAATGAAAATTTAAAGATCTTCCCTGCCACTAGGCTAAAGTGCACCTGGAGCCTGGGGTGGGAGGCTTGTTTTTCAGTAGATACTTTTTGATTGGCCAGTGGGTCCAGAAGGTTGTTACATTCTCTGAGCCAGGAGAAGGCTATATAAGCCCAGATGTGAGGCTTTGTTTTGGGGCTCACTTTGAGAAGTGTTCTGTGATTTGATGAAACTCTGGGCTAGCCGTTGTCCAGAGCCCCCCGGCTTTGAAACCCAGATGTTGTTTGGTATGGATGTAATGGTTGGACAGTTTGGAAATCTGTCTACTTGATCTGTTTCTCTGTCTTGATAATTCTGTCTGTATATTCTGAAGTTCAGGGTGCTGACCTCTTTCCCTGAACTAGGTAAACGGTACATGTTTGACTGATTATAGTAAGCTTGTTAACCCATTTTGAGTTGCTTTCCTTTATCAAAGCAGATCTAAGAACCTGTGGTAGCTGCAAACCCTGAGGACGCTTGGGGTGCTTGCTGCTACACCCCATCACCCATCTTTCATGCAAGGATACGATAACAAGCAAAAAGTTACGAATGAGACGAATAATAGTTGGAAAACACTGGTCTAGAAGACAGCACATACATACTGATTAGAACTACGTAAAGTTCATGATGAAAGCACTGAAAAAACCTGGGTTTGATATTATTTAATTTCAAGAAATAGTCCCACAGCCTAAAGAAAATCTTTGCAATCATCTTCTTTTTAAAGCCAGCCAGCCAAACTTTATTTGTTCCTATATGGAGCTCTTAAATAATCAGAGTCCTTACTTTAATTAATATGGGTTCACCTTATTGACCAGCTCATCTATGTTCTTCCACAGAGAACTGCCAAGAACAATCAATATAATTGATTCAAAAAGACAGAAAAACCCAACTGACTATTCATGACAATTGTGCCTCTTTGTATGTTCTGTGTCTTGCCTAGAGCATACTGTAGAGTCAGGGTGATCAGCAAAGCACCACATGCTGCTTGCTCTATTTCCTTAGAGTAAAGTAGGAGTAGAACATATACACTTCCCTCTCTGTTAGAAATCAAATTTGAATCAATCATTTAAAAAACTACTGATAAGAAAACAACCTTACCTTTTAAAAAGTTTGTGATGCTGCTAATATGGTTTTCAAAAGATGAAGTTTTAGAGGTATTGATAGAAAACTCCATTGCACTTTCAGGTTTTGGGATAATTGTAAGCCCTGCAAAGTCAAAAGACTAAAAATCAAATTTCACCTCAGAATTTTAATTAGCAATTAGGAAAAATTCAAAGCCCCATATATATGCCACCACCCCAAAGAAAGACTCCCACCACACTCATCAACTTATAACTAACTAGAACCCCTTGATTCTCCACATAAAAGACATTTGAGACTGTTGATACAAGTATCTGCAT